>NW_023995333.1:102500-125314 GCF_015586225.1 Lucilia sericata | reverse complement strand
AAATCTGTTATGTATTCGAAATTAAATCAAACCGAAAATTTTCAAAATTAGTACATTGTAAGATCATTTTGAAACCGCACCGCTCCGGATTGACTCAAGTACGTATCCAAATTTTTCTATGTAGAACTTTGGGGAGTGTAACAGATAACGTTAACCCATGCCGCTTCTAAATCTTAACTGAACTACTTCTTTAAGGAATCTAGTTCAAGTAGGTAATTTACCGGAATCTGGTCATCTTGCCAATAAAAATTACAATAAAAATAACTCCATCATCAGCAGTTCCAGTGAAAACAATATACAACATACATACATATTACTTAAAGTAGACTTACATTGTAAGTACATATGGATGTATAGTACATATGTATATAAAAAGATCTCTTACGACACCGCCTCCCCACTTGCTATATTACTGGTAATATTGAACATATCGTTCTTACCACGAGTACACACGAGCAAAAAACAACAATAACAAGAACAACATGCTTAACACAAAAAACAATATTGTTATTTTTTTTCTTTGGAGAAACCTCTTTGCGAGTTTTTCAATATTCTCTCTATACCATAACATAGCAATTCCTAAGTAAAAACCTCTTCCTTCTCCTCTGCAATAAGATCTTATTATTGTAGTACGTTTAGGCCCCAAACAGCAACTGGTAAAAATACTTTCAAACATATAGTTGTTGGCAAGTGTATCTGTGTGTGTGTGTGTGCACTGCTCCGACTCTAACCTGACACACCGTGGGAAATGAACAGTAGTTGGTAAAGTGAATGAAGGAATGGAGATGGAGCGCACACCACAAAAACACTACAATTTAGAGTTTCTTTTTCTGGGTTTCTTTGTTAAATCTTTTTCTTTTATTTTTTTAAGTTTTTACTTTTTCGTTGTTGTTTTGTTTGAGACAAAGTGATGATGTAGTTTTAGTGTATATGGGACGTATTTATGTACGTAAAGGGCAATTGTATGGGTAAATAGCCCGAAACTATATTATCAGCAATTGTACAGTGAGAGAAAAATAAGCACAAGTTTTCAATATGCAATTTTTACAGTTCGCTCCAAAACTAGCTCCATTTTATGACCTTGCATATGACATTTTGTATAGATTTATGCAAAATTTTCTTTAAGGTATGAATAAAATCTTCTAGTCTAGTAGTCTAGTTTTTAGTCTAGTCTATGATCTAGTCTATAGTCTAGTCTATAGTCTAGCCTATAGTCTAGTCTATAGTCTAGTCTATAGTCTAGTCTATAGTCTAGTCTATAGTCTAGTCTATAGTCTAGTCTATAGTCTAGTCCATAGTCTAGTCTATAGTCTAGTCTATAGTCTAGTCTATAGTCAAGTCTATAGTCTAGTCTATAGTCTAGTCTATAGTCTAGTCTATAGTCGTCTATAGTCTAGTCTATAGTCTAGTCTATAGTCTAGTCTAGTCTATAGTCTAGTCTATAGTCTAGTCTATAGTCTAGTCTATAGTCTAGTCTATACTCTAGTCTATACTCTAGTCTATACTCTAGTCTATAGTCTAGTCTATAGTCTAGTCGTCTATAGAGTAGTCTATAGTCTAGTCTATAGTCTAGTCTATAGTCTAGTCTATAGAGTAGTCTATAGTCTAGTCTATAGAGTAGTCATAGTCTAGTCTATAGAGTAGTCTATAGTCTAGTCTATAGTCTAGTCTATAGTCTATAGTCTAGTCTAGTCTATAGTCTAGTCATAGTCTAGTCTAGTCTATAGTCTAGTCTAGTCTATAGTCTAGTCTAGTCTATAGTCTAGTCTCTATAGTCTAGTCTATAGTCTAGTCTATAGTCTAGTCTATAGTCTAGTCTATAGTCTAGTCTATAGTCTAGTCTATAGTCTAGTCTAGTCTAGTCTATAGTCTAGTCTATAGTCTAGTCTATAGTCTAGTCTATAGTCTAGTCTATAGTCTAGTCTATAGAGTCTATAGTCTAGTCTATAGTCTAGTCTATATAGTCTAGTCTATAGTCTAGTCTATAGTCTAGTCTATAGTCTAGTCTATAGTCTAGTCTATAGTCTAGTCTATAGTCTAGTCTATAGTCTAGTCTATAGTCTAGTCTATAGTCTAGTCTATAGTCTAGTCTATAGTCTAGTCTATAGTCTAGTCTATAGTCTAGTCTATAGTCTAGTCTATAGTCTAGTCTATAGTCTAGTCTATAGTCTAGTCTATAGTCTAGTCTATAGTCTAGTCTATAGTCTAGTCTATAGTCTAGTCTATAGTCTAGTCTAGTCTAGTCTATAGTCTAGTCTATAGTCTAGTCTATAGTCTAGTCTATAGTCTAGTCTATAGTCTAGTCTATAGTCTAGTCTATAGTCTAGTCTATAGTCTAGTCTAGTCTATAGTCTATAGTCTAGTCTAGTCTAGTCTAGTCTAGTCTCTAGTCTATAGTCTATAGTCTTAGTCTATAGTCTATAGTCTATAGTCTATAGTCTAGTCTATCTAGTCTAGTCTAGTCTAGTCTAGTCTAGTCTATTAGTCTAGTCTAGTCTATAGTCTAGTCTAGTCTATAGTCTAGTCTATAGTCTAGTCTATAGTCTAGTCTATGTCTAGTCTATAGTCTAGTCTATAGTCTAGTCTATAGTCTAGTCTATAGTCTAGTCTATAGTCTAGTCTATAGTCTAGTCTATAGTCCTATAGTCTATAGTCTAGTCTATAGTCTAGTCTATAGTCTAGTCTATAGTCTAGTCTATAGTCTAGTCTATAGTCTAGTCTATAGTCTAGTCTATAGTCTAGTCTATAGTCTAGTCTATATCTAGTCTATAGTCTAGTCTATAGTCTAGTCTATAGTCTAGTCTATAGTCTAGTCTATAGTCTAGTCTATAGTCTAGTCTATAGTCTAGTCTATAGTCTAGTCATAGTCTAGTCTATAGTCTAGTCTATAGTCTAGTCTATAGTCTAGTCTATAGTCTAGTCTATAGTCTAGTCTATATGTCTAGTCTATAGTCTAGTCTAGTCTAGTCTATAGTCTAGTCTATAGTCTATCTATAGTCTAGTCTATCTCTAGTCTAATCTATCTCTAGTCTATAGTCTAGTCTAGTCTATAGTCTAGTCTAGTCTATAGTCTAGTCTAGTCTATCTATAGTCTAGTCTAGTCTAGTCTATATCTAGTCTATAGTCTAGTCTATAGTTTATCTATAGTCTAGTCTATAGTCTAGTCTATAGTCTAGTCTATAGTCTAGTCTAGTCTACAGTCTAGTCTATAGTCTAGCCTACAGTCTAGTCTATAGTCTAGTATATTAGTCTATGTTATGTCTAGTCATAGCGTAGTCTATAGATGTCTATATATTATTTAGTCTAGTCTATATCTAGTATTTATCCTAGCCTATAGTCTAGTATACACTCTAGTCTACAGTCTATTCTATAGTCTAGTCTATAGTCTAGTCTATAGTCTAGTCTATAGTCTAGTCTATAGTCTAGTCTATAGTCTAGTATATATTCTAGTCTATGTTATGGTCTAGTCAATAGCGTAGTCTATAGTATAGTCTATAATATTGTATTAGTCTAGTCTATGATCTAGTATTTACCTAGCCTAGTTTAGTATACACTCTAGTCTACAGTCTAGTCTAATTCGGTTCGACATATCCGATTTAGCACTGTTACTGGTGATATTTTAGAAATTATTGCAAATGAACCAGATTTTCAAATATTTTTAGAAAATTTTCCAAGACGTTTTTGTAAATCTAAATTTCTTTTTAAATTTTTTAAAATTGTTTGCTACAAACATAATTGTTAGTCTATGAACGTTAATATATCAATTATTTTCTTCGTTTTCTAACAGGTCACAATATGGGTTAAACTCTATTGAACAATATGTGGTAACAGGTACTTTTGTTGCACTGTGGTTGATTTGTTTTGGGATTATTTATTTTTATTTGTTCTGGTATTGTTTATTATATTTGTGTAGTTATCCTTCTTACATCTATCATTTGTTTCTTTTTCGTTCATAATCGATTGTCTCTTATCCTTTAATTTATTTGGATGCTGCTTTTTTTTCATTATTTGTTTGTGATTTTTCATATAATAATATGAAATTAGGGAAAATTTTGTTATTATTTTTTAAATAAGATTAATTGTATATTTTCGGTATTTATTTACACATAAATGCATTAACACTTGTGGCCGAAAGAAAAACGTTTTAAAGTGATAAGAGAAATTGATTGAAAATTGTGTAGGATTTTTTTTTTTGAATGATGAGCAAGCAGGTGATTAGAGGAACAGGTCACGTGCACGTTTCTTTTTATAAAACTTCCTTTGGGTGTTTGTAAAATATGGAAATATCGGTGGTTTATGGCATAAAATAAACAAAATATTAAAAAATTGAACTTTGACCCTAGCTCTGACTAATCAACAACAAATTGTAATTAATTTTATTGTTTTTATTTCGTTTTAAAGTCTTTATTATTTGTGTTAAACATTTTTTTAAAACTGACCTATCGAAAACACTTTGACAATAAAACTCTCGAAAATCAAGGACAGCTGAATAATTTAGTGATAATGCACAAACAAATCATATAGTTTACATTAGAAATAAGAAGAGATAAGAAATAATTAGAAAAACCATTAACACCACAACAAAAATAAATAATAAAAAATAAATCCGCCGAGTCGTGCCGATGCTGTTTTAAAAATTCCAACACGCGTCCTATAAAGTGTATTTATGCACATGTCCCTACAAGAAACAAAAAACCAATTGAAGAAGATCCCTGCAAGACATGTGTAAAGAATTTGAAAAAAAAAAAAATTAAATATACAAACAAGTGAGTATGTAAATACTGGTCTGTTTGACCATTTTAGAAACTAAAAATTTAAAATTCAATGAATATATGAATATTTACAGAGAACGTGAGGATGATTTTGATTACATTTACATGGCATTTCCATTGTTTATTATTTTTTATTTGTAGCAACCAATGATAAGGATTTCACAACCTTATGGCAAAATCCTTAATATTTGATCTTACTTCCTTCGTTATCTCTTTTAATGATTCTCTTCTTTTTGTTTGGTTATTTGTCAATATCTCTAAAAAAAGATGAAGAATACTATTTGTTATTCTTTTGGTAATTTATTACTTTTAAGGTTATGAAACAACCAGCGCGTACAACCACAACAATAATCACCAGCAACAATATTTCCATTTTGGTTCGAATGTATTCTTTTTAATTTGTTTATAATAAATACTATATCCACCACGTACTTAATTCGATTGCACAAACAAACATCAATTTCATTCCATTTTCGTCATGTAAACAATAAATGATGAATATTTTTTCACTTTTTGATCTGAATGGCTGGTTGGATGGATGTATGGCTGAGTGGTCCTGTCTGTTCGTTCATTTTATTTGTTTATTGGTGTTTGTGTGTATGTTCTGTAAGGGTTCTTCAAAAACTCGTAAATGATGGTGCTGGAAGTGTTTTGAAAGATTTATTTAAATAGTTTCTATTTACTCTGTGGCACAGATAACAAGAGGTGCTAATTACCTATTGGCTTAGTAACAAAATTATTAATGAATAATACTATTTCAAAATAAAACATTGAAACATATTTAAGGGTTTACTAACTAACTAACTAACTAACTAACTAACTAACTAACTAACTACTAACTAACTAACTAACTAACTAACTAACTAACTAACTAACTAACTAACTAACTAACTAACTAACTAACTAACTAACTAACTACTAACTAACTAACTAACTAACTACTACTAACTAACTAACTAACTAACTACTACTAACTAACTACTAACTAACTAACTAACGAACTAACTAACTAACTAACTAACTACTAACTAACTAACTAACTAACTAACTAACTAACTAAACTAACTAACTAACTAACTAACTAACTAACTAACTAACTAACTAACTAACTAACTAACTAACTAACTAACTAACTAACTAACTAACTAACTAACTAACTAACTAACTAACTAACTACTAACTAACTAACTAACTAACTAACTAACTAACTAACTACTAACTAACTACTAACTAACTAACTAACTACGACTAACTAACTACTAACTAACTAACTAACTACTAACTAACTAACTAACTAACTAACTAACTAACTAACTAACTAACTAACTAACTAACTAACTAACTACTAACTAACTAACTAACTACTAACTAACTAACTAACTAACTAACTAACTAACTAACTAACTAACTAACTAACTAACTAACTACTAACTAACTAACTACCTAACTAACTAACTAACTAACTAACTAACTAACTACTAACTAACTAACTAACTAACTAACTAACTACTAACTACTAACTACTAACTACTAACTAACTAACTAACTAACTAACTAACTACTAACTAACTAACTAACTAACTAACTAACTAACTAACTAACTAACTAACTAACTACTAACTAACTAACTAACTAACTAACTAACTAACTAACTAACTAACTGATCTGATTTCTTATCGATTTAAAAATTTTATCTAAGTTCCTTCGAAAATCTCTTCGAAAAAAGGTCTTTTTGAAGAAAAATTAAATTGGAAAATGTTTAGAAATCATTAAGAAAGTTTATTTTTCTGAAGGATGGAACTGGGCAGATTACGATCTTGGCTTAGGCTTTTGAGTTATCGTGTCATCAAATTTGGTCATCTTTGAGACGTTACATCAGGTCGAAGACACCTTTATTTATAAAATTTGTTAGTCCAGTTTATCTTGATAATTTCGCATACTCATATAATTATGGATCGATAATTAGTATTTGGAATCATTGAATTATAAATTTTACTAACCGTATTCTGGTACTAGTCAGATTTGCTGGATTTTGCACAAGAAAATCTATAGACATATATGTATATTATGATTGCCTGGCATATTCCAACCAAAAACCGGTAATATTTGACCAATACTAAAGCAAACAGCAGATTTTATCAAACAACAGGTACATGACATTTCCAATCGGGTATGTTTATATTACAGCATCAAAACTAAAGTTCCAAAGTGGTGTTAAATACAATCTTGATTTACCAATTATGCCCTTCGTAATCTCGGTCAACCAATCATCAGTAACTATTCATTAACATACATACGTTCTAAAGATCCAAATAGATGTGTGTGGTATATGATGATGATGATGCCTCTCCCTACTTTGTTTTATATTTATCGTTTCCATTTTTTTAATGGCCCAAATATTGTCGTCATTTTTGTCTCTATTAAATGGCAGACAAATAAAAAATAATAAAAACTTTTTTTATATTTGTTTACATTCAACAAGTAACAATTCCATTAGTAAATGATGATTGTGCCGACAATACAACAACAGCAACAACAGCACCACAAAAAACACATTTCATTCATTGTATTGAATGTCGTCTCCCTAATTTGTAGTTGTTGTTGTTGCCATATTTGGTCACTTCTTAATTTTTTGTTCTTGTACTACTATCAGAGTGATAATATTGTAAACAATTTGTGGTCTTCACGTTGTGTGGCTTTTTTTTGTCTTCCTTCTTGATCATGGAGGATCAACAAAGAAATTGAATTGTTTTGATATTTTTTAATACTTGGAAAATTGATAAAAAAAAGAACTATTACAGAACGTTGTTTATTGCGTGGGAATATATACATTTTATACAAAGTGCTAAATGGCGTTCATTTAATAGGTCCCTTTATAAGATTCCACTTAAAAATACAAAAAATTAAGATAACTTTAAAAAAAAAACATTTATTTTGAAATTATATAAACTTTTCCATTTCCATGCCTGGTCCAGTTCTTTTTAAAATATCACGATCTATGCCATTGATTAATAAAGCCACCTCTAAATTCAAATGGGCCACATCATCCTTAATTTTCGAGACGGCTTTTTTAATCTGCAAAACAAAACCTGCAGGAAGAAGATCCAAAACAAATTTCAAAATTTCAAAGTCAGTTTATAATTAATATTTTCAATATCTTACTGCTGTCAGACATCATTTGTCCCCTCCTCTCCATTTCTGCCTTTTTATTATCATTTTCGGATATAACAGACTTTAGTTGATCCATGGAACGTTCGGTTTCTTCTAGAACTTGAGTATGGGCGTATTGAACATTGGACAATTCTATAGAAACATCTTTATATTGCATAATTAAATTATGCAATTCATTATTCAAATGTTTTTCACGACTTTCGATTTTTTCCAAACTAAAAGTGAACTCATTGTGTAACTTCTTCAATTCGGTTTGAGTTCCTTCTGTAAACTATAAATAAATTTCTTTAACTTTGTGATAGGGGTTACTGATCGAAATTTTCACTTTAATTGGGTCCAAATTAAGGCAATAATTGATTTCAAATGCCTTAATTATACCACTAAATTGGAAATTCTATTGTTATTTCCATTGCCTCCAGAATTATATACCTACCTCTGTTATACTCTCTTTTAAACTATTCATTTGATTTAAATGCGCCCGCCAATCTCTTACGTCACTTCGTACGTAAACCTTTAACTGAGGCATTACTTCTTCAAATTCCAAACGCCAAGTTTGTTGATCCGTTAACTTATCTGCTACCTGCAAACTATTGCCACCACCTCCGCTAATGTTTTCATGATCCAATATATGATGTGGCCTCTTTTGTCCCCACTGTCTTAGGGAATTTTGATTTAAATCCAGTTCACTGTTATCATCACTTAGCGCATCATTCTGTTCATCTTCTATTTTCTCGAGTATAATTTCAGCATTATCTTCCAGATAATCATTGGCAATTTCATCTTCTTGCGCTATATGTAGTTTCTGACATGATAGTCCTCATTATTTTTAAGGCTTGTGTGGCCAATGTATCTAGGACGAAGATACAATTTGGTCCAGCTCCTCGTATAAGTTTGTTGGGTGTAAAATCGATGGGTACATCCTGTTGTTTAGAAAAAAATAGTTAAATTTGTATGATCTATCTATCTATCTATCTATCTATCTATCTATCTATCTATCTATCTATCTATCTATCTATCTATCTATCTATCTATCTATCTATCTATCTATCTATCTATCTATCTATCTATCTATCTATCTATCTATCTATCTATCTACTATCTATCTATCTATCTATCTATCTATCTATCTATCTATCTATCTATCTATCTTATCTATCTATCTATCTATCTATTTATTTATTTATTATTATCTATCTATCTATCTATCTATCTATCTATCTATCTATCTATCTATCTATCTATCTATCTATCTATCTATCTATCTATCTATCTATCTATCTATTATCTATCTATCTATCTATCTATCTATCTATCTATCTATCTATCTATCTAGCTATCTATCTATCTATCCTATCTTTATCTATCTATTCTATCTATCTATCTATTTATCTATCTATCTATCTATCTATCTATCTATCTATCTATCTATCTATCTATCTATCTATCTATCTATCTATCTATCTATCTATCTATCTATCTATCTATCTATCTATCTATCTATCTACCTATCTATCTATTTATTATCTATCTATCTATCTATCTATCTATCTATCTATCTATCTATCTATCTATCTATCTATCTATCTATCTATCTATTTATCTATCTATCTATCTATCTATCTATCTATCTATCTATCTATCTATCTATCTATCTATCTATCTATCTATCTATCTATCTATCTATCTATCTATCTATCTATCTATCTATCTATCTATCTATCTATCTATCTACTATCTATCTATCTATCTATCTATCTATCTATCTATCTATCTATCTATCTATCTATCTATCTATCTATCTATCTATCTATCTATCTATCTATCTATCTATCTATCTATCTATCTATCTATCTATCTATCTATCTATTCTATCTATCTATCTATCTATCTATCTATCTATCTATCATATCTATCTATCTATCTATCTATCTATCTATCATCTATCTATCTATCTATCTATCTATCTATCTAGCTATCTATCTATCTATCGATCTATCTATCTATCTATCTATCTATCTATCTATCTATCTATCTATCTATCTATCTATCTATCTATCTATCTATCTATCTATCTATCTATCTATCTAGCTATCTATCCATCTATTATCTAATCTATTTTTCCAACCCCCAACTTACCATTTGTTCCAGTATTGCTAATATTTTCGATATACATCATTTGGATCATCGTACTCCTGCGGACGTTCCATATTTTACCCAACTTTTGGCACAGCCACCAGCAAGTTAAGGTGAACATGTAAAATTGTTCACCAGGATTTGTAGACTTAACAAAGTAGAACCGTGATAAGGGTTTCATTTTTAAATCACTTAATAAGGTTTTTTCATAATTTAAAAGTTTTAATTTCTCAATTAAATCATCCGATTGAAAGTTGACCACTGGCAAAACATTTGGCGAGGAATTATTTTGTAAATCTTCCATTTTTTAGTAAAATTTTCTACTGCAAGAAATGTTTAAGTTTTATAAATGTTTTGTTTTTATTAAATACTTATTGCTATGGCAACGAAGCAGGTGAGGTTAATTTGTATATTTTAACATTTAAATATAATCTGGCTACACTATTAGCGCAATATTTTATTAATAAAATAAAATACACTTAAATTTAAAGCATACATATAATTAATATTTCCTAAATTACCATTTTGTTAAAATGTTTACTTTATAAAAATTATAATTTTTAAATATAACGTTTTAAACGCAATGTTTTAATAATATGGCATCCCATAAATGATACTTTGAAAATACAACACTGCTTTTCTTAAGCATTGCTACTATTTAATGCAACTCTTTATAACAACCCTGTGTTTTCCTAAGTAATCGTTTATTATAACTACTCAATAACCAGTTTTATCGTGTTTCTACGCGCCTAATTCGAGTCGCTGCTTTTACTTCAAACCAGCTGCGTTGACGTCAACCAAGCTGCACCTTTTTACATTGCTGGTATGTCATACCGTAAAAGGCTAGGATATCGAACATGTGTATTTTAAATGAGAAGTGCAGTTGATGTCAATTCTGCCGACTGCGAAAAGAAATTCTGCTAGAATTTTTCGCGCCAAACTGTTTTCTGCTTTTTTATTTGCAAAAAAAAAAATCTGTTGTGGTGTGTGTGCAAAAATCTAAAAAGACAGAAATAATATTTTTTAAATAAAAAAATATTTTTTAATAACAATTGAACTTAGAAATAATAAAATTGTATGCTACTATACCGAGGGTCATTGTGCAACGAAACAGGCAAGTGTTGGGTTTAATTTATTTAAATTGTTAATAACTATGATGAAAATGTTTTTCCAGGCGGGGTTTGTTTTCGTTTAATACCCAAAAGTGTTTATTGACATCTACCGGATTTTCCTACTACACCCGAAATATTGAATATGAATTAAGATCGTGTGGTGTGCCTTTCAGTCATGCTCTTGTCTCCAAACGCTATGGTGGCCGAATATTTACAAGAAACAATTGTTAAGCCGCATTTTATACAAATTTATCGCACTGCTGTAGAGAATGTCTTCACGGACCTAGAGGATATAACCTGGCTAGGCTGTCGTCTTATATAGATGTTGTTTGGGCAAAATATTGGTGTTTGTTATTTACACAATCGCAATGCTTGGATCCGGTACTAACCATTGTGGGCTTTATGTCGACTTTAGATCCCTTAGAGTTGTCACACTATACCTATGAATCTATATATATAAAATTCTAACGTTACTGGCTGACTGACTGATTCATCATCGCACAGCCTAAATGGTTGAAGCTAAAGAGCTGAAATTTGGACAGGAGGTTGGTCTCCTACCAAATAGATGCACTAAGTGGCTTTTTGGAAATTCTAATGTTTAGGGGGGTAAAAAAAGGGTAAAATCGGTAACCTCATATCTCCTCAACTAGAAAATATACAAAAACAGTTTAAAGCGTATCGTCGTTCATTAAAAAAGTAAGCGGACAGGTGTCTTGCACTTTTTTCAAATTCGAACACAAAATTCGGTTTTGAAAAACGAATCGATTTACAGAACAGACATGAATGTGTCAATTTAGATAAAATTTTTAGATTTAGAAACACTAATTATGCTAATAGGGAGTTATTTGGTAGCAAGTAATATTTTAGTACTTTTTCGTTCTCCAACTGGTACTTTTTGAGTTTTTTATGATATTAAAATCGAAACATGAATAGGTATAATAATAAAGAGACTTTTAGTTAGGTACATTTTCCTTCTTTACTGGTACTTTTTTGAGTTTTCTTTAAAATTAAATCTAAAAACATGTATGTAGGGCCCTGAGTAAATGAGAACTTATAAAATGGGATTTTTTGGTACTTTTTCGTTCTTCAAAAGGTACTTTTTGAATTCTCTATGATATTGAACCTAGAAATATGAAATTAAGCATGTAGAGCCCGGATTAAGAAAGAACATACAAACGGGGACTTTTTGATACTTTTTCGTTCTTTAACTGGTAATTTTTGAGTTTGCTATAATATTAAACCCAGCAATTTGAAATTAATCATGTTCGGCCCGGAGTAAATTTCGAACATATAAAATTTGAACTTTTGGTAATTTTTCGTTCTTCATCTGGTACTTTTTAAGTTTTTTATTATAATGAACCTAGAAACATGAAACTAAGCAATCAGGGACTTGAGTGAATGGAAATTTAAAATGGAGTACATATTTATTATCTGGTACTTTTCCTTATTTAACTGGTACTTTTTGGATTTTCTATAATATTAAACTTAGGAACATGAAATTAAATAAAAAATTGGACACGAATGTATAAAAATCTGTATGCAGTTTTTAAATTTTTTATTTATTCAATAAATAACTTTTTTTACCATTATAAAATAATATTTTATACTACAGTTTAAAAACTGTAAACATTGACCGGCACTGATGACCTTTAATCTCTTAGATTGGAAATTAGGGACTTTAACGTTATTGTGGACGTTTTGTACATTGGCTCACGCATAAGCCTTTCGAGTCCAAAAGGGCTGGTAGTTACAAAATGATATTTTCAGAAGTTTCCTCTTGTAGTGCACAAAATCTTCATAGATCCATCATGACATTTCCAAATATAAATTGGTGGTATCTAAGACCACAATGACCAGTAAACCCTTACTACTAAGATTAAGGAAATGTTAAGCTTTTTAAAATTCCTCAATTTTAACTAATTTTCTTGGAGTATTTTGTAATTTTATATATATATGGCAACACTAAGTCTCAACCAGATTTCCCAGCCGTTGAGAAATGATGGTTGGCGGCTAAAATGTCGGATAAAATCTAAGTTGGCAAATTGTTATCTGACAAATTTTTGTATAAGCGTTTGTTATATAAAAAATGACTATGTTTATTTGTTAGATGGAAAAGTGTCTCTATATGTGTAAATTCTGGAGAAAATAAAAAATTGTTTCTAATAGTTTTTCATAATTTCAATATGATGTGGCAACCCGTTTTAATTTATTTGTAAAAAGTGGCAAATGAGTATAATACAAGCAGATGCAAAATGATCGGCGGCTTCTGGTTATAAATTATACCCGCGGTTGCTAATTCCTAATTGAGATTTTTTTTTCAGAAAATTTCTGTAATGTGTTAAAAATTTGGCGAGAGCCAACCGTCCCGATTTTTTATATCGGCTATTTCCGAAAATTTTCGAGTTTTTTCACTATTCGTTATTTTCTGAAAATGTTTGATTTATTTCGATTTTTTTCTACAATATATTTATGCTACAATAAAGTCGACTTACAGGCCTTTTTGAACAATTAGTCGACTTCGACTGTACAACAAGTCTAATGAAAAAATGATCAGCTGATACAACAACACCACCTTATGTAAATACGCCTTATCTACTAGAAATTAAATACTTGAATGAGTAACTGTAAAATAAGTCGAAAATACTCCAATATATAAACTCAAATATATAAATTTTGATAGTTAAAAATTGCAAAACGATGACATTTTGTTTTAATTATGGAACGTAAAATATTTGTATTACAAAAATTTAATAGAAAATAAAAATTTACAACAAAATTTGACAAATAATGCCCCCACATTGTCTAAAATACAACTCTGTTACCCTCATAATTCTGCAACCTGGCAATACCACTAACACACACGCCTTTTTCTTATTTGCGATGAAAAAGCAAACGAAAAATTCACGTCTTGAAACAAGCGAACGTCGGCATATTAAAATTGAATAAGTTTTTCTGAAAAATTTATTTTAATTATAGAATATAAAAATATAAAAGTTTATTGCAAATAAAATTAAATTTCTCAACCAAAAACACAAATTTAAATAAATTAAAATAGGCTATTATTAAAAGAAAAAGTGAAAACAAAATGTTAGTAATTCATTGAAGAAAAAATTTATCATTTATAGAAAAGCAGAAAAAAAAATATAAAAAATTCAACACCACCGCGGAGGCGGGGGCACAAAACAACAAGATGAGATCAAATCGATGAGAATAACGAAGAACGATGTAAAAGACACACACTAAGAAGAAGAAAAAGGCAAAAGAAATAATGAAATGTGAACAACATACAACAACACAAAGATAAAATTAAAAAAATACGTGCAAAGTTTTTGTTGTTTTTGTCTTCTACTACTGCTGCTGCTACTTTAGTAATTCTCCACTAAACAATAGTGTTGTTGTAGTACTTGTTATTTATTCGTATTATTAGTGCACAGCCCTGGGAGGAGTAAAAACAGAAGAAGCAGAAAAAACGAATGAAGAAGTAGAGAAAACGAAAAAATGAAATGAATTTGTGAATTTTTATTATTGTAGTTTTTTTTAAACAACAAAAAGTGTACAAAGCTACAAAGTCAAAAGGCAAAGTGAATAAAATATTTCTGCAATTAATTGGAAAATAAATAAATTTAATACAAAAAAAGAAAAAAATTCATAAATTTTGATTTGTGTGTATGTGTTTAGTGAGCCAACGCGTTTAAAATTTTGCAATTGCAATATATCCCCTTAAGAAAAAAATAGAAAAAAAATCCCAAAATAGGATTTATTGTTTTTATTAACATTTATGTGGTTTACTAGGGTGCTCCTTCACATCAAGCAGTCATTCAACCGAAAATTGATTTTTTCTATTTGGCATTTGGCGACAAAAAAGGTAAGTTTAACACAATGATTCCTTGTTTTCAATTGAACAAGGCGTTGTCCTCGTTATGTCTTACAATAGCCTTGTAACATTATCCTGTCACTGATCTAATGAATCCTGCTGTGAAATTTTAGAAAAAAGTAATACAAATAAATGTTTAAAATTCGCCACACCCTGCAAATAAAAATTGCCAAATGAACGAAAAAATTTAAAAAAACAACAAAATTAACTGAATTAACCTTCTTTAAAACAATATTGGATTTTTTCATAATTCCACACACATAATAAAAAGCAAATATTTGTTGCTGTTTTTATAAGATTAAAAAATATGTTTTTACTTCGATTTTTAGTTTTTTTTTTTTTTTTGCAAATGCAGACATTACACATACATCATCAAACACACATTCATTGCTAAACGTCATCAAGTTTAAAAACTAGTAAGAAAATAAAGTCGCTTAAATCTCGACTATATGACACTCTACACTTTTCATTTCTAAAGTAATTTGTTTGCGAATTATATCTCGATAACGCCAATAATAAACTACTATTCCAATTTAATGCTATTTTTCGAAAATTGGATCTAGTTAAGTTTAGTTCAAGTTCAGTTCAGTTCTAGTCCTTGATTTCATTCTAATTTAGTTCTAGTTCATATCTAGTTCAGTTCTAGTTCAGTTCTAGTTCATTCTAGTTCAGTTCTAGTGTCAGTTCTAGTTCAGTTCTAGTTCAGTTTCTAGTTCAGTTCTAGTTCAGTTCTAGTTCAGTTCTAGTTCAGTTATAGTTCAGTTCTAGTTCAGTTTCTTAGTTCTAGTTCAGTTCTAGTTCAGTTCTAGTTCAGTTCTAGTTCAGTTCTAGTTCAGTTTAGCTCAGTTCTAGTTCAGTTCTAGTTCAGTTCTAGTTTCAGTTCTAGTTCAGTTCTAGTCAGTCTAGTTCATTCTAGTTCATTCTAGTTCAGTCTAGTTCAGTTCTAGTTCAGTTCTAGTTCAGTTCTAGTCAGTCTAGTTCAAGTTCTGTTCAGTTCTAGTTCAGTTCTAGTTCAGTTCAGTTCAGTTCTAGTTCAGTTCAGTTCTAGTTCAGTTCAGTTCAGTTCTAGTTCAGTTCAGTTCTAGTTCAGTTCAGTTCAGTTCAGTTCAGTTCAGTTCTAGTTCAGTTCAGTTCTAGTTCAGTTCTAGTTAAGTTCTAGTTCAGTTCTAGTTCAGTTCTAGTTCAGTTCTAGTTCAGTTCTAGTTCAGTTCTAGTTCAGTTCTAGTTCAGTTCTAGTTCAGTTCTAGTTCAGTTCTAGTTCAGTTCTAGTTCAGTTCTACTTCAGTTCTAGTTCAGTTCTAGTTCAGTTCTAGTTCAGTTCTATTTCAGTTCTAGTTCAGTTCTAGTTCAGTTCTAGTTCAGTTCTAGTTCAGTTTAGTTCAGTTCTAGTTCAGTTCTAGTTCAGTTCTAGTTCAGTTCTAGTTCAGTTCTAGTTCAGTTCTAGTTCAGTTCTAGTTCAGTTCTAGTTCAGTTCTAGTTCAGTTCTAGTTCAGTTCTAGTTCAGTTCTAGTTCAGTTCTAGTTCAGTTCTAGTTCAGTTCTAGTTCGTTCTAGTTCAGTTCTAGTCAGTTCTAGTTCAGTTCTAGTTCAGTTCTAGTTCAGTTCTAGTTCAGTTCTAGTTCAGTTCTAGTTCAGTTCTAGTTCAGTCTAGTTAGTACAAGTTCAGTTCTAGTTCAGTTCTAGTTCAGTTCTAGTTCAGTTCTAGTTCAGTTCTAGTTCAGTTCTAGTCAGTTCTAGTTCAGTTCTAGTTCAGTTCTAGTTCAGTTCTAGTTCAGTTCTAGTTCAGTTCTAGTTCAGTTCTAGTTCAGTTCTAGTTCAGTTCTAGTTCAGTTCTAGTTCAGTTCTAGTTCAGTTCTAGTTCAGTTCTAGTTCAGTTCTAGTTCAGTTCTAGCTCAGTTCTAGTTCAGTTCTAGTCAGTTCTAGTTCAGTTCTAGTTCAGTTCTAGTTCAGTTCTAGTTCATTTCTAGTTCAGTTCTAGTTCAGTTCTAGTTCAGTTCTAGTTCAGTTCTAGTTCAGTTCTAGTTCAGTTCTAGTTCAGTTCTAGTTCAGTTCTAGTTCATTTCTAGTTCAGTTCTAGTTCAGTTCTAGTTCAGTTCTAGTTCAGTTTAGTTCAGTCTAGTTCAGTTCTAGTTCAGTTCTAGTTCAGTTCTAGTTCAGTTCTAGTTCAGTTCTAGTTCAGTTCTAGTTCAGTTCTAGTTCAGTTCTAGTTCAGTTCTAGTTCAGTTCTTGTTCATTCTAGTTCAGTTCTAGTTCAGTTCTAGTTCAGTTCTAGTTCAGTTCTAGTTCAGTTCTAGTTCAGTTCAGTTCAGTTCTAGTTTCAGTTCTAGTTCAGTTCTAGTTCAGTTCTAGTTCAGTTCTAGTTCAGTTCTAGTTCAGTTCTAGTTCAGTTCTAGTTCAGTTCTAGTCAGTTCTAGTTCAGTTCTAGTTCAGTTCTAGTTCAGTTCTAGTTCAGTTCTAGTTCAGTTCTAGTTCAGTTCTAGTTCAGTTCTAGTTCAGTTCTAGTTCAGTTCTAGTTCAGTTCTAGTTCAGTTCTAGTTCAGTTCTAGTTCAGTTCTAGTTCAGTTCTAGTTCAGTTCTAGTTCAGTTCTAGTTCAGTTCTAGTTCAGTTCTAGTTCAGTTCTAGTTCAGTTCTAGTTCAGTTCTAGTCAGTTCTAGTTCAGTTCTAGTTCAGTTCTAGTTCAGTTCTAGTTCAGTTCTAGTTCAGTTCTAGTTCAGTTCTAGTTCAGTTCTAGTTCAGTTCTAGTTCAGTTCTAGTTCAGTTCTAGCTCAGTTCTAGTTCAGTTCTAGTTCAGTTCTAGTTCAGTTCTAGTTCAGTTCTAGTTCAGTTCTAGTTCAGTTCTAGTTCAGTTCTAGTTCAGTTCTAGTTCAGTTCTAGTTCAGTTCTAGTTCAGTTCTAGTTCAGTTCTAGTTCAGTTCTAGTTCAGTTCTAGTTCAGTTCTAGTTCAGTTCTAGTTCAGTTCTAGTTCAGTTCTAGTTCAGTTCTAGTTCAGTTCTAGTTCAGTTCTAGTTCAGTTCTAGTTCAGTTCAGTTCAGTTCTAGTTCAGTTCAGTTCAGTTCAGTTCAGTTCAGTTCTAGTTCAGTTCAGTTCAGTTCAGTTCAGTTCTAGTTCAGTTCTAGTTCTAGTTCAGTTCAGTTCAGTTCAGTTCAGTTCAGTTCTAGTTCAGTTCAGTTCAGTTCAGTTCAGTTCAGTTCTAGTTCAGTTCGTTCTAGTTCAGTTCAGTTCAGTTCTAGTTCAGTTCTAGTTAAGTTCTAGTTCAGTTCTAGTTCAGTTCTAGTTCAGTTCTAGTTCAGTTCTAGTTCAGTTCTAGTTCAGTTCTAGTTCAGTTCTAGTTCAGTTCTAGTTCAGTTCTAGTTCAGTTCTAGTTCAGTTCTAGTTCAGTTCTAGTTCGTTTAGTTTTCAGTTCTTCTAGTTCAGTTCTAGTCAGTTCTAGTTCAGTTCTAGTTCAGTTCTACTTCAGTTCTAGTTCAGTTCTAGTTCAGTTCTAGTTCAGTTCTAGTTCAGTTCTAGTTCAGTTCTAGTTCAGTTCTAGTTCAGTTCTAGTTCAGTTCTAGTTCAGTTCTAGTTCAGTTCTAGTTCAGTTCTAGTTCAGTTCTAGTTCAGTTCTAGTTCAGTTCTAGTTCAGTTCTAGTTCAGTTCTAGTTCAGTTCTAGTTCAGTTCTAGTTCAGTTCTAGTTCAGTTCTAGTTCAGTTAGTTCAGTTCTAGTTCAGTTCTAGTTCAGTTCTAGTTCAGTTCTAGTTCAGTTCTAGTTCAGTTCTAGTTCAGTTCTAGTTCAGTTCTAGTTCAGTTCTAGTTCAGTTCTAGTTCAGTTCTAGTTCAGTTCTAGTTCAGTTCTAGTTCAGTTCTAGTTCAGTTCTAGTTCAGTTCTAGTTCAGTTCTAGTTCAGTTCTAGTTCAGTTCTAGTTCAGTTCTAGTTCAGTTCTAGTTCAGTTCTAGTTCAGTTCTAGTTCAGTTCTAGTTCAGTTCTAGTTCAGTTCTAGTTCAGTTCTAGTTCAGTTCTAGTTCAGTTCTAGTTCAGTTCTAGTTCAGTTCTAGTTCAGTTCTAGTTCAGTTCTAGTTCAGTTCTAGTTCAGTTCTAGTTCAGTTCTAGTTCAGTTCTAGTTCAGTTCTAGTTCAGTTCTAGTTCAGTTCTAGTTCAGTTCTAGTTCAGTTCTAGTTCAGTTCTAGTTCAGTTCTAGTTCAGTTCTAGTTCAGTTCTAGTTCAGTTCTAGTTCAGTTCTAGTTCAGTTCTAGTTCAGTTCTAGTTCAGTTCTAGTTCAGTTCTAGTTCAGTTCTAGTTCAGTTCTAGTTCAGTTCTAGTTCAGTTCTAGTTCAGTTCTAGTTCAGTTCTAGTTCAGTTCTAGTTCAGTTCTAGTTCAGTTCTAGTTCAGTTCTAGTTCAGTTCTAGTTCAGTTCTAGTTCAGTTCTAGTTCAGTTCTAGTTCAGTTCTAGTTCAGTTCTAGTTCAGTTCTAGTTCAGTTCTAGTTCAGTTCTAGTTCAGTTCTAGTTCAGTTCTAGTTCAGTTCTAGTTCAGTTCTAGTTCAGTTCTAGTTCAGTTCTAGTTCAGTTCTAGTTCAGTTCTAGTTCAGTTCTAGTTCAGTTCTAGTTCAGTTCTAGTTCAGTTCTAGTTCAGTTCTAGTTCAGTTCTAGTTCAGTTCTAGTTCAGTTCTAGTTCAGTTCTAGTTCAGTTCTAGTTCAGTTCTAGTTCAGTTCTAGTTCAGTTCTAGTTCAGTTCTAGTTCAGTTCTAGTTCAGTTCTAGTTCAGTTCTAGTTCAGTTCTAGTTCATTCTAGTTCAGTTCTAGTTCAGTTCTAGTTCAGTTCTAGTTCAGTTCTAGTTCAGTTCTAGTTCAGTTCTAGTTCAGTTCTAGTTCAGTTCTAGTTCAGTTCTAGTTCAGTTCTAGTTCATTCTAGTTCAGTTCTAGTTCAGTTCTAGTTCAGTTCTAGTTCAGTTCTAGTTCACTTCTAGTTCAGTTCTAGTTCAGTTCTAGTTCAGTTCTAGTTCACTTCTATTTCAGTTTAGAATTGGATCTTAATGTCTTTCTGATTTTCAGAAAAAGGTCTTATGTATGGAAAGGCAATATCCATAATGGGCCGATCATCACAAAAAAGCTGAGCACTCATAGTTTGTTTCTAAGGTTTACGGACGAACATAATGATGGACATGGGTAATGGACTCAGACATCGTTTCCAAACCTTCTAGGCCGGTAATAGAATACACATGTTTATGCTTTACAAATACCAATAGAAACGTATCATACCCTTTAGTAATTACGTAGGGTATACAAATTATAGTTACCAGACAGCCAGTGTATATTGACAGATTATAACACTTTTGTTGTCAGAAAAATTTCGCTTATTTTTTATTCACTTAAAATTAGTTATGTATATGTATTTAAAAATACACAGTGCTTAATTTTATACATTTAATTGTTATGGTTTTAATTTTTTTTAAATATTTCCTTTTACTGTTGTTTAACATTCGAAATTATATAATTTCTTTAAACATTTCTTCAAAAAATGTTTTAATTACATTTTTTTCAATAATTTTATTAAAAATATACCAGCATTGCTCACATTAATGCTCTGTTTGAAATCTTAAACAAAAGATTGATTCATGACTCATAGCTGTCTGGAGAGGAATGTATTAAAAAAAACTTTCAAGTGAGAGCATAATATGTATGATAATAGATATTTTTATTTTAACTTATTTTATATGCAGAAAATAATCAATATATGACAAATGTTTAACATTTTAATATCAACATATGAGTTGCTAAGAGTAACCTTCTAATTAGTTTATCCAATTTAATAATCATTTGTTTATATAATACTCCAGTAGCAATTTTCAATTCAGCTCAAAAACATAAATCTAATTTGCTTATTTACATATAAAAATAAATAAATAAAATATTGTTATACGATGTGATTGAAAATAATTTGTTCAGTTTAATATATAAAATCATACTTAATCGTCACGTTTTTAGTGCGTTTGATTTAGCGTTTGTTTTGTTTTAATGTTTGCACAGTGACAAAACATACATATGTATGTCTGTGTAACCCTTTTCTTGAACCATTTATTTTTGAAAACTATAAAGCAAAAATACACAATTCAATTGAGGCTTTCCGGTATCAGGCAATACATAGACACAAACGAGAAACGACAATATCAACAGCAGCAATAATAGAAATGATTCCTACATATGACATGGATAATAAACAATGACAACTAGAGCAAATTGAATTGAGGGAACTGGCTAAAGTAATAAAAACAAAAGATAAAATTGTAAAAAACACAGAGAAATGAGAATATACTATAGACCACCAACTTCCAGTCATATATAGAACAATGTAAAATAGAATAGAAAACAACATTTTACCCACTATTATTACTTAAAAGTTAGACACAGTTGTTCTTCCTACCTATAGAATTAAAAAAAGAAAGAAATTAAATAAAAGATTGTTGTTGGTTTATAGGTAAAATTAGTAAAATATCTGTATTACAGTTTGGAGTTTAATTGTGCTATAAATCAAGCAAAGAATACATATATGTGTTTCACACACTATATATTTCAATTTGATGTTAGAGAAAGTTTGCGAATATATTAAGGGGGAATGATAGATGTAAATAATGTAAATTTTGTTATAGTAATTGTAAGGGGCTAAGATAAGATTTATGTTATATTAGTTCCACTATTGGAGCTATTGTGCACTCCTTTATTAGAGTATTTTTAGGAAAAGAAAGCTTTGTCTAATGCCTCAATTGTGGGATTTTCTTTTGCTCTACGACTAAAGAAAAATACACAATAATATTTCATAAATTTATTGTGATTTATTTCAAATATTAAAACGTTCTTTTGTGGTTATGTACTACTTATAATGTGGTTTTTTGTTATTAATAATTTAAAATATTTTTAACTTTCCATAACATTAGAATTATTTGTACTCCATTTTAGTTGTTATATGGAGCAGAATAGCTGGTTTATTATTTAATAAAAAGAAAATAACAACAGAGTTAATTTATTAAATTATTGCTAAATCTGAAACAAATAAAATACTCAAGTAAAGTTTGGCTGTAGTTATAGAAGATAATAAGTACTTTTTTAATACTTCCATGGAAGTTGTTTTCTTTTACTCTTAAGAAAATTAAATCCTGGTTATAACTTTATAATCTCGCAAATATTTTTAAAAATCTTTAGTATGACCTACTCCCTATAAAGAATTCCTTTTGTTTAAAATAAAAACCAAAAGAAAACTCTTCAAAACAAACAAAAAATAAACAAGATTTTGGAAGCAAAGCTATATAGAAAAGAAACGGTATCATGCCATGGTAGACGCATATTTTCAGAAATGAATGAATATTTTTTAAAAGAAAAATCCATACCTTTAGCAGACATATAAACACACACTCACCTGGAAACATGTGAAAAGAAAAACTCTTTTTTTTTGGTTTGCAGTAGTTTTTTCTAACATTAAATTGAAGTTAAATGTAACAAACACCAAAGCCCCGTAGGTTTACAAGGAGTCAAGTTATCACATTTTTCAAAAGATTGATTAAAAATTATTTCGTTCATTTATCACTACTAAAGTCTTCCTAAGTAATGCGAAGAATAAACAATTTAAAGTATCTAAGTGAACTACTTACTATACATTCAGAAGTAGTTATTGAATATTAATAAAGTAATCAATTCTACAGTATATTGTCCGTTTTTAAACCTAAGTTATAAGCAGAATCAGTATCTTCACCTCGTAATGCAGGGGGAACCCCCAGCAGTAT
>NW_023995333.1:47500-100000 GCF_015586225.1 Lucilia sericata | reverse complement strand
GGCTTGTAAATGTGCAAGAGAAGTTTAAATAACTATATTCTAAATTATAGATCAAGTTTAAAAAGTACAAGAACTTATTTTATAGAAACAATACAAAGATTTAAAATCTTTAGTTTAAACTTGATGACATTTACTAATTTTTTACCATAAAAAGTATCTTGAATTTAAAATAACTGCTCTTGTTAAAAACACTTCTGCTATAATAAACCGTAGGTATATTTTTGTTTAAATCACTCCCCTGTGTCATCTTTATAACACTTTTACCAACAGGTCAGAAGGTGTTTACTCAACTTTAAACACCCCTGACACAAAATAAACTAAATATTTGAATTAGTTTACATTTCACAAACAAATTTAATGCAAAAATAATTTAAACGTAAAATAAATATATAAATGAAAGTAATAGAGATGGTAAACCCAACGAACCACCTACCAACCAAGCATTGAATTTTACAGAAATATGATACTAAAATGCTTGTTGTAAATCACAAAACCTTATTGAGGTGTCTAACTAATTTGAGGCAAAGCTAATATTCCTCCCAATACACTTTTAGCATGAATATACATTTCAACATTTTATTTTATTTCTTTTCATATTATTTTTTTTTTATTTTTAACCTAAGTTAAATTTTTATTGTTTGTTTGGTCAATTTCTTTTTGTTTTCTATATAGTTATGATTAAAACGTTATCGTTTTTTAGGGTTATTTCTTAATATAAAAAAACTTCTTATCAAAACATTCATATTTCTTAAGTATAATAGCCGCCAATTGACTTGATAACTTTTATTGAATTTCTTACTTCATTTCCACTTAATAAAATCACAAAATTATTAATGAAATCTAAATTTAAAATTCTTTGTGGACAATATCATTTGCTAAATCATTTCTTTATAGTTTTTATTTATGGAATTCCAACACGACAAGTATTTGCGGAAGAATTCTTGAAAAAACTAACAAAACAACCGGCATAATATTTTAATATTTTAATTTTATTTCAATATTTTTACCCCACACCACCACCATATGCTTACAAATTGGGTGCAGATAAAAATGCTAAGAAATTGTTTGTATTTTTTTTGTCTACAAAATTTTCTTTACTAGTCAGTCGTTTTAATATCTATAATTTTTTAGCTCTTTTGTCTTTTTCTTACCATTTGGGTGTGATTTTTTATATGTTTTGTTTTCCTGTTGGTTTTTACGACATATAAATAAATAAATATTTGTTATTATTGTTATGCCTACTTTTTATGGCCATAGAGTGTGGTTTAATCACTGGTGATTTTCGTGTTAATTTGTCTAATTCCTTGTATGCATGTCAACAATATGGTGTTAATTGTTTAAAAGGTTTATTTTAGGTTTTCTTTATTTACATTCTTTTACTAGTTTTGGAGCACAAATTATTATTATGTTTTTTTTTTAAAATTTTTTCTTCATTTTGCAAAATTTAATAGTTTACTTTCGTAAAGAATTTTAGCTATTATGTTCTTCTTAAAGGATACTAAATTAGTTGTAATCCTTCTAGTTCAGTTTGGACTCAGATCTAGTTCAGTTCTAGTTCAGTTCTAGTTCAGTTCTAGTTCAGTTCTAGTTCAGTTCTAGTTCAGTTCTAGTTCAGTTCTAGTTAGTTCTAGTTCAGTTCTAGTTCAGTTCTAGTTCAGTTCTAGTTCAGTTCTAGTTCAGTTCTAGTTCAGTTCTAGTTCAGTTCTAGTTCAGTTCTAGTTCAGTTCTAGTTCAGTTCTAGTTCAGTTCTAGTTCAGTTCTAGTTCAGTTCAGTTTCTAGTTCAGTTTCTAGTTCAGTTCTAGTTCAGTTCTAGTTCAGTTCTAGTTCAGTTCTAGTTTCAGTTCTAGTTCAGTCTAGTTCAGTTCTAGTTCAGTTTCTAGTTCAGTTCTAGTTCAGTCTAGTTCAGTTCTAGTTCAGTTCTAGTTCAGTTCTAGTTCAGTTCTAGTTCAGTTCTAGTTCAGTTCTAGTTCAGTTCTAGTTCAGTTCTAGTTCAGTTCTAGTTCAGTTCTAGTTCAGTCTAGTTCAGTTCTAGTTCAGTTCTGTTCAGTTCTAGTTCAGTTCTAGTCAGTTCTAGTTCAGTTCTAGTTCAGTCTAGTTCAGTTCTAGTCAGTTCTAGTTCAGTTCTAGTTCAGTTCTAGTTCAGTTCTAGTTCAGTTCTAGTTCAGTTCTAGTTCAGTTCTAGTTCAGTTCTAGTCAGTTCTAGTTCAGTCTAGTTCAGTTCTAGTTCAGTTCTAGTTCAGTTCTAGTCAGTTCTAGTTCAGTTCTAGTTTCAGTTCTAGTTCAAGTTCTAGTTCAGTTCTAGTTCAGTTCTAGTTCAGTTCTAGTTCAGTTCTAGTTCAGTTCTAGTTCAGTTCTAGTTTCAGTTCTAGTTCAGTTTCAGTTCAGTTCTAGTTCAGTTCTAGTTCAGTTCTAGTTCAGTTCTAGTTCCGTTCTAGTTCAGTTTTCTAGTTCAGTTCTAGCTTCAGTTCTAGTTCAGTTCTAGTTTCAGTTCTAGTTCAGTTCTAGGTTCAGTTCTTAGTTCAGTTTAGTTCAGTTCTAGTTCAGTCTAGTTTCAGTTCTAGTTCAGTTCTCGTTCAGTTCTAGTTTCCCGTTCCTAGTTCAGGTTCTAGTTCTGTTCTAGTTCAGTCTAGTTCAGTTCTAGTTCAGTTCTCGTTCAGTTCTATTTTCAGTTCTAGTTCAGTTTCTAGTCAGTTCTAGTTTCAGTTCTAGTTCCGTTCTAGTTCAGTTCTAGTTCCGTTCTAGTTTCAGTTCTAGTTCAGTTCTAGTTTCAGTTCTAGTTGCAGTTCTAGTTCAGTTCTAGTTCAGTTCTAGTTCAGTTCTAGTTCAGTTCTAGTTTCAGTTCTAGTCAGTTCTAGTTCAGTTCTAGTTCAGTTCTAGTTCATTCAGTTCAGTTTCTAGTTCAGTTCAGTTCAGTTCTAGTTCAGTTCTAGTTCAGTTCTAGTTCAGTTATAGTTCATTTCTAGTTCAGTTCTAGTTCAGTTCTAGTTCAGTTCTAGTTAGTCAGTTCTAGTTCAGTTCTAGTTCAGTTCTAGTTCAGTTCTAGTTCAGTTCTAGTTCAGTTCTAGTTTCAGTTCTAGTTCAGTTCTAGTTCAGTCCTAGTTCAGTTCTAGTTCAGTTCCAGTTCAGTTCCAGTTTCAGTTCCAGTTCAGTTCTAGTTCAGTTCCAGTTCAGTTCTAGTTCAGTTAATTAATGGAAATATCCATCAACAAAAATATTTTAAAATTTCACAAAAAAATTCAAATTTTACAAAATTTCAATACAATTTCAAAATGATTAAAAACGTTTTTTGTATTGTATACTGATTAAGCACTTATAAAATACTTTATAGCAATTTAAGAGACTGTTATTAGTCTTTAGTTTATTATTGTCAGTTTTTTATACAAAATAGTTTCTATAGTTTTTAATGACCTCGCGTCATTTATTCATTTTTTCTCATTCAATAGAACCCACTTTCAATGGCAAACATTGTTTTTTTATAAACAACAATAAAATATCAAAATTTTCGTCACTTTCTAGCTACTGATTAATATTTGTTTTCGAAAGATATCACAGTTGGAACAAACATATAAATGACTAATGCTGACGGCTGTTATCTAAAATATACATACAGATGTATAATATAAATTTTTATTTTAAAATTTTAAGGAAAAATCAATTTTATTAATAAATCCTCTTTTCTCTCAATTTATTTTTAGCTTTTAATGTTTAAACGCTGAGCAGTTTTGTTGCAAACTAATCAATATTGAGATTTCAACAGCACAATGCCACTGCCCAAACGTTCAATTGAGCCGGTGCATGTGGCCCGTTCTGTCTATCAACAGGATGAATTACAATCGGTAGAATTGGAAACAGTCACAAACACAACACTAACAAATATCATAAGACAATTGTCATCGTTGTCAAAACATGCCGAAGATGTATTCGGTGAATTGGCACGAGATGTGGGAAATATTGGTGATCGTGCCAATTCACTGCAGGCACGCATTGATCGTCTAGCCATTAAGGTAACACAATTGGATAGTACCGTCGAAGAAGTGCCCCTAACGGACATCACACGAAAGAAAGCTTTTAAATCTGCCAAAAATTTCGATCAACAAATATTTTCACGAGCCACTATGCCAGCGCCAATGCTGGAAACATATGCACAATGTGATAAACCACCACCTCTAGATAAACTGAACGTTTATCGGGATGATGGTAAAGATGGTCTTAAATTCTATACAGATCCTAATTATTTCTTTGAATTGTGGCGTCAGGAGATGCTTAAGGATACGGAACGTGTTATGCACGATAAAGGCAAGAAAATGCATCGACCACGACAGGATGGCGGTGCTAGTGGTCGTGGACATAAGAAACGAGTGCGTACACCCCATAATACACGAGAGAAACAACGACAAATTGCTATTGGACATGGTGAAACTTTAATGCCAAATAATGTTATTTATCGAACACCAAATTCTGTGGTCAACGAGGAAGCCGGCTATGGTGGTAGTAAGTATTTTAGTTTTTTTCTAATTTCTATACATTACAATTTTATAATTTTGTATAGGTGATGGGTTGTAGAGATATGATTATAATTATTTATATTAACTCAAATATTTTTTTTTGTATTTTTTTACAATTTATAATTTGTTATAAAATCCAAACTATTTGGGTTAAAAGAACACGGATATTCTTTCAAAGAGTGAATCTATGGTTCCATACTTTATTCTTAATCAATATCGATTTGAAGAATTACAGGTTTTCCTCAGTATTTTCTTCAATAATTTCAATATAAAAAGTGGTTACTTACAGTATAGTTTTAGATTAATCAAACTTCTATTGAACGAATTAAGGTTCCTCAAACTTTCATAGCACAGAAGTACTTCTTCTATAGAACAGTTTGAGATTCCTAAAACTGCGATAGAACATTTTGAGATTCTTCAAACTTCAAAGTTTTAGGTTTCTCACACTTCGATAGAACAGTTTGAGATTCCTTAAACTTCGATAGAACAGTTTAAGGTTCCTTAAAGTTCTATAGAACAGTTTGAGGTTAATCAATAGAACATTTCAAGGATCCTTAAACTTCGTTAGTTTGAGTTTCCTCAATCTTCTTATAGATCAGTTTGAGGTTACTCAAACTTCTATAAATGTATATCACTTTAAGCTGCCTTAAACTTCAATAGAACAGTTTTAGGTTCCCCAAACTTCGATAGAACGGTTTGAGGTTTCCCAAATTTCGATAGAACAGTATGAGGTTCCTCAAACTTCGATAGAACAGTTTGAAGTTTCTCAAACTTCTATAGAACAGTTTGAGGTTCCTCAAACTATACAACAGTCTTCTTACAATTTCATACAATTGTTAAATTCAATGAATTTGGAAATATGTCTATTTTTTGTTCAAATTCATTTAGAATACAAGATTTTAAACACTACTTCCGCCTAAGCTAACATTATTTGGAGATAAATATATCCAAATATTTGTTAAACATCACATAGATTATTATAAATGATATAATTTACTATGTATTCATCATTCCGTTAACTATCTGTCACATGTCTAAGAGTACGATCTATTCAAACTCAAAATGAAATAATTTATAGTTTTTTTTTGCGAAATTCGAAAATAAGAAAAACACACATTCAAAACTTTCCCTTTTTCATCATGTCCGTCTGTAATGTTGTTTTTCTTTCTCCTTTTCCACTCCACATTTTCATCAAGTACTAATTTCATACTTCAATTTTACAAGAAAAAAAAAATTGCCAACCAAACCAACCAACCAATTATTGATTTTCAATATTTAGCACAACTTGTTGAAATACACACTGTCACAGATAGTGAGAGTGGTACGACAACAGCACAACAGCTACAACAACAACATCAATACCATCAGCAACAATATCAACTAATACAACAACATCAACTACAAGAACAACAACAGCAACAACATTTAGGTGGTAATGGTGGTGGTTATGATGGTATACAATTAAGTCGTCTTAGACCAAATGTGATCAGCACAAACAACTTTGATGATTTAACATGTAGGTACGACAACGGCACGACAGAGTTTCAAAGCGAAATCATAATTTCAAGCCAATTTTTTTTTGAATAACAAAAGCAAAATAAAGCTAAATGCCAAGCAAATTCAAAATACGCCAAAATAAAAATTAGTGTTCTAGTTTATAATTAATTATGTGAAATTGTTTTAAAATGTTTTTACTTTTTACTTTAACTTAACTTCATTAATAGAGTAACATGGATTCTTTTCTATTATTTACTTTTGTTTTAGTTTACTACAAAGTTCACAAAAACATTGCTGCGTCATTATTTTATTTTCAACCAACAATGAATGAATCATTTTCTAAGCTTTTAGCTAATTTACTACAGTGGGTTCTAAAGATAATGAAATTTATTATTGTTGTCAATACTTATGAGTTACTGATGTACTTATAAATTTGCAAAAATCTGTGAAATATCTTTGTTTAACATTTTTAGATTTTTCGAGAGCTTCAAAGAGTTATTGTACGAATATGTGGCCATTCAATTATATTAGATATTGCTTGCAATCACTTACACTTTAATACGAAGACATTCAACGTAAAACTATACTTTTAACCCTTTTCCTCAATACCTTTATATACTCCCATTGCAACTGACTCAATTTCAACAAAGTCATCCGATTTTTTCTTAAATCCATTCGCCAAAAGGACGTGCAATATATTAGTGTAAGTCTTAAACTTTAGAAAGAAACTTCTACTATTTTGTATACATTTTCTCTAAAAAAGAATGTCCTCTTAAGCTAAGTACAATTTTTCTACTTTACAACTCCTGGGATGTGAATGTTTAAGTATCAGTTTGAAGTTATTTGCGTGCACATTCAGAACATTCGAAAAACTTTTCCAAATCAGATCACTACTTGAACTTTCTAATAGTTTTCTTATTACCTTTTCATATTTATCCTTAAACTTTGCAGTACCTCAAACTTGTATAAATTTGTAGAACAGGTTGTGCTTCTTCAAACTTCTTTTGAAAGGTATTATGTTCCTCACTCTTATATAGTAGAGTGTGGGGTGTGACTTTGATTAAGGTTCCTTAAACTTCTATAGCACAATTTTTGCTTCTTTAAACTTTTATCGAACAGTTTAAGGTTTCTCAAACTTCTTTAGAACAATTTGAGGTTTGTCAAACTTCTATAAAACAGTTTTAGATTTTTCAAACTTCTATAGAACAGTTTGAAGTTTCTTAAACTTATATATAGAACAATTTGAGGTTCCTCAAACTTCTATGGAACAGTTTGAGGTTTGTCAAAGTTTTATAGCACATTTCGTAGTATCATAAACTTCCGTAGAACAGTTTGGGGTTTCTCAAACTTCTACAGAATAATTCGAGTTTCTTCAAACTTCTATAGAACAATTTGAGTTTCCTCAAACTTCTACATAATAATTTGAGGATGCTCATACTTCTATAGAACAATTTGAGGTCTGTCAAACTTTTATAGAACAGTTCGAGATTTCTTAAACTTCTAAAGAACAGTTTTAGTAGAACAATTTTAGATTCCTCCACCAACTATTGAACAATTTGAGTTTCCTCAAACTTCTACAGAATAATTTGAGTTTCTTCAAACTTCTAATAGAACAATTTGAGGCTCCTCCACCTTTTTTAGAACAATTTGAATGTCCTAAAACTTCTATAGAACAATTTTGAGTTTCCTAAAACTTCTACAGAACAATTTGAGCTTCCTCAAACAAACTTCCATATAACACTTTGAGGTTCCTCCATCATCTACAGAAACATTTGAGTTTTCTCAAACATCTACAGAACATCTAAAGGTTGCTCAAACTTCTCTAGAACAGTTTGAAGCTACTCAAACTTTTATGCAACATTACAGAAGAATTCTAGGTTCCCAATTTTTTAGGAATAACTTCTAAAGAACAGTTTATTCACCGAGTTTTCTTATCTCTTAACATGCCTTGCAAGGTTTTTGCTTTTATGTTTCCTCTTAATAAACTTCAGAGCATGATGTTTTTAAATTACATTACAATTTTCTATCATTTAAGAACCCACTGTGCCAGCAATAATTGCCACTACAACAACATTAGTCACTCTACGAGTTTAACTCGCAAATCATATAGAATAGCAAAAATCATTATTAACAAGACATTAGTTTCATTTGCTAAATGTTATAGTTTAAAGTTAAAATCTTCTTTCTTTCAATATTTTGCATTAATCATTTTCTATCACAAATTAGGTTAATAATATAGTTTTTTTTTTATTTCGTTGAATTTTATTTACAAAAAAATGTTTCATTTACTTAATCATAACATTCATTTATCGTCGTCATTATCATTATTATGTGTCGTCTGTATATTTTCCAGGCAATGTTAAACCTTATAATATGCTTTCACATTTGGAAAATAACAGTAATCTGGCGAAGCAAACTGCTGTTGCCATTGCAGGTCAGAGAGCATTTGTTTCTTCTTCTACTACCACTATCCTTTTAACAAATAAAAACAACAATAAACTAAACAAAATTAAACTCATATTTAAATTAAGTTTTCAAAAAAAATTAAATGTTATTAAATATTGTTTAAATCAACAACAATATAAACAACATATCTTAAAACATTTATATATATACATACAGTTTTTATGTATTTAAATATATTATATGTATATGTTTTATTATATACAGCTATACTTCTGATACTCTCCTTCCCCCTTCCAAACCCCCATACATTTCTCTCTTACTCTCTGTCTCTCTGTTTGTATCTGTTTAATTTATCACTTTTCATAGCAGCACCACAAACACCACTTGTTGTTTTTACCCCCCTCCCCCTTTCTATTTCTTCCACTCTATTCCTATCCGTTTTGTCATAAATTATATAATATATTTACTTTTTTTATTTGTATACATTTTGTATTTGTTATAATTTAGTATTTTGTTATAATTGATGTGACTTTTAACATTATTTTTTTAGCTTTTTTTTAATTCAATTCAATAATTTATTACTTTTCTATGCATATAAACTTGACCTTGTATTACAATATTTACAATTGTTTTTTAAGAGTTATTAAATGTTATTGTTATTAACTTTACAATTTTAAAATCTCTTGGAATAGTGTTTCTTTTCTTTCTTACGAATCTAGTTGAAATTCTTCATATATTTTAATAGATAGAGCTTTCTCTCAAACAATCAATCTATTTTAATTATGACAATTTATTTGTTTGAATTTCTAAATATAGCAAACTATTAAACAATAATTTAAATTCTTTCTAATAAATCTTAACTTTTCCTCCCTATAAAACGTGCCAATTGATTTTTTATATCAAATAATTTTTTCTCAATTTGTCGAGTATGAGAATCAATACTGATATTCAAGCTGTTATAAAATGTCTGATTGGTGTGTATTCAATATAAAAACTTATCCCTGAATGCCTTTTGCCTCTGAACGAGATGGCGAGAGCCTATAGTATAGTCTAGTCTACAGTCTAGTCTATAGTCTAGTCTACAGTCTAGTCTATAGTCTAGTCTATAGTCTAGTCTATAGTCTAGTCTATAGTCTAGTCTATAGTCTAGTCTATAGTCTAGTCTGTAGTCTAGTCTATAGTCTAGTCTATAGTCTAGTCTATAGTCTAGTCTATAGTCTAGTCTATAGTCTAGTCTATAGTCTAGCCTCTAGTCTAGTCTATAGTCTAGTCTATAGTCTAGTCTATAGTCTAGTCTATAGTCTAGTCTATGGTCTAGTCTATAGTCTAGTCTATAGTCTAGTCTATGGTCTAGTCTATAGTCTAGTCTATAGTCTAGTCTATAGTCTAGTCTATAGTCTAGTCTATAGTCTAGTCTATAGTCTAGTCTATAGTCTAGTTTATAGTCTAGTCTATAGTCTAGTCTATAGTCTAGTCTATAGTCTAGTCTATGGTCTAGTCTATAGTCTAGTCTATAGTCTAGTCTATGGTCTAGTCTACAGTCTAGTCTATAGTCTAGTCTATAGTCTAGTCTATAGTCTAGTCTATAGTCTAGTCTAAAGTCTAGTCTGTAGTCTAGTCTATAGTCTAGTCTATAGTCTAGTCTATAGTCTAGTCTATAGTCTAGTCTATAGTCTAGTCTATAGTCTAGTCTATAGTCTAGTCTATAGTCTAGTCTATAGTCTAGTCTATAGTCTAGTCTATAGTCTAGTCTATAGTCTAGTCTATGGTCTAGTCTATGGTCTAGTCTATAGTCTAGTCTATAGTCTAGTCTATAGTCTAGTCTATAGTCTAGTCTATAGTCTAGTCTATAGTCTAGTCTATAGTCTAGTCTATAGTCTAGTCTATAGTCTAGTCTATAGTCTAGTCTATAGTCTAGTCTATAGTCTAGTCTATAGTCTAGTCTATAGTCTAGTCTATAGTCTAGTCTATAGTCTAGTCTATAGTCTAGTCTATAGTCTAGTCTATAGTCTAGTCTATAGTCTAGTCTATAGTCTAGTCTATAGTCTAGTCTATAGTCTAGTCTATAGTCTAGTCTATAGTCTAGTCTATAGTCTAGTCTATAGTCTAGTCTATAGTCTAGTCTATAGTCTAGTCTATAGTCTAGTCTATGGTCTAGTCTATAGTCTAGTCTATAGTCTAGTCTATGTCTAGTCTATAGTCTAGTCTATAGTCTAGTCTATATTCTAGTCTATAGTCTAGTCTATAGTCTAGTCTATAGTCTAGTCTATAGTCTAGTCTATAGTCTAGTCTATAGTCTAGTCTATAGTCTAGTCTATAGTCTAGTCTATAGTCTAGTCTATAGTCTAGTCTATAGTCTAGTCTATAGTCTAGTCTATAGTCTAGTCTATAGTCTAGTCTATAGTCTAGTCTCTAGTCTAGTCTATAGTCTAGTCTATAGTCTAGTCTATAGTCTAGTCTATAGTCTAGTCTATAGTCTAGTCTATAGTCTAGTCTATAGTCTAGTCTATAGTCTAGTCTATAGTCTAGTCTATAGTTTAGTCTATAGTCTAGTCTATAGTCTAGTCTATAGTCTAGTCTATAGTCTAGTCTATGGTCTAGTCTATAGTCTAGTCTATAGTCTAGTCTATAGTCTAGTCTATAGTCTAGTCTATAGTCTAGTCTATAGTCTAGTCTATAGTCTAGTCTATAGTCTAGTCTATAGTCCAGTCTATAGTCTAGTCTATAGTCTAGTCTATAGTCTAGTCTATAGTCAGTCTAAACTATAGTCTAGTCTATAGTCTTATCTATAGTCTATAGTTTAGTATACAGTTTAAACTATAGTCTGTAGTCTAGTCTATTGTCTAGTGTATAATCTAGTCTTTTGTCTAGTCTATAGTTTAGTCTGTAGCCTAGAGTATCTATAGTCTATTGTCTAGTCTATAGTCTAGTCTGTAGTCTAGCCTATTGTCTAGTGTATAGCCTAGTCTATCGTCTGGTCTTAAGTTTAGACTATAGTCTAGTCTATTGTCTAGTCTTAAGTTTAGTCTATAGTCTACACTATCTATAGTCTAGTATATAGTCTAGTCTATTGTATAGTCTTGTCTACAGTCTAGTCTTAAGTTTGGTCTATAGTGTAATCTATAGTCTATAGTTTAGCATATATCTAGTCGATAGTCTAAACTATAGTTTGTAGTCTAATCTATAGTCTATAGAATAGTCTATTGTCCAGTCTGTAATCTAGTCTATTGTCTAGTGTATAGTCTAGTCTATTGTCTAGTCATCTATAGAACAGTCTGTAGTCCAGACTATCTGTAGTCTATAGTATAGTCTATAGTCTAGTCGGTAATATGGTTTAGTGTATAGTCTAGTCTATGTCTAGTCTTGAGTTTAGTCTAAAATTTCGTCCATAGTCTAGTATATAGTCTAGCCTATTGTCCAGTCTTAAGTTTAATCTATAGTCTAGACAATCTATAATCTATAGTATAGTCTATTGTCTAGTTTATAGTCTAGTATATAGTCTAGTCTATAGTCTAGTCTATTGTCAAGTCTTAAGTTTAGTCTATAGTCTATTCCATAGTTTAATCTATAGTCTAGTCTATTGTATAGTATTAAGTTTAGTCTATAGTCTAGTCCATAGTTTAAACTATAGTCTAGTCTATAGTTTAGTCTATAGTTTAGTCTAGTCTATAGTATAGTCTATTGCATAGTCTAGTCTACAGTTTAGTCTTAAGTTTAGTTTTAAGTTTAGTCTATAGTCTAGTCTAGTCTATAGTTTAGTCTATAGTCTAGTCTATAGTATAGTCTACTGTCTATAGTCTAGTGTATAGTCTAGACTATAGTCTAGTCTATAGTCAAGTCTTAATTCTAGTATATAATCTGGACTAATCTCGTCTTGTCTATAGTCAAGTTAATAGTCTATGTCTACAGTCTTTGTCTTTATCCTTGTCTCTAACCTTTCAATTTACTTATGGCAACAAAATTTAGTCAAACTATCATAGTCATTAAATAATGATGAACAACTTTCATAAAAATATCACTTATTGTTTTAAAAGTGTGTCCATTAAATTATCAGATTACTTTATAATAAATAGTTTTCTCTTATGTATGATAAAAGGTAATTGTTTTAAATTACATCTTTTAGAGGATAAATGAGAAAATTAAATAATAACACAAATCACTTGAAATCATACAAGCTTGAAATGATTTTGATTATATAAGTGGAACATTTTCGAAAAAAAAAAAACTTTTTTCATCTCAAAAATCAAAAATGTTAAGCTTTTGCCTCCATTAGGTTATATATGATAGTGTTCTATTCCATCGGTTTGGTGGTCGACTATTCGATTCCGAGCAGAGACTCGAATATTCCAACTTATGTTCAGAAATATTTAATCATTTCATTCAATATCAAACTTAAACAATTTTAAAATGAGAAACATTTCGAAAGTTCGCACTAATGTTCAATAAATCATGATTTGTTTTATTATGCCTTTTATTAAATTTTTTTAAATAAAAAGAATTTCTAATAACATTTAATAACTATGTTTTTCTAAATGTGATTTTCATGTTTTTAATATAAACGAATTATTACTCATAAAATGGAGCAAAAGGTCAAATAACACACATTGACCTTTTTTGTCACCATCATCATCATCAACTCATCATGCAGTAAACGAAGAGTGAGAGAGAAAATAATATAGTAGATAAAGAAGTATAGTATTACAGTTGAAATATTATTACATACAAACATACATATGTAGTACATATGTAGGTATATGAATAATACATTTTAATATTGTAATTAAAAAAAAATATTTTTCGTTAAGTAGAGCAAAGGTTTCAGACAAAAAATAATCAATAAAAATACATAACTTTAATAATAAATCATGAATAATTCCTCTAATATGTAAACTAGGCAAGTTAGACATTAGGCTTTAGGTCCTTTTAAATACTCTCATTAACATCACCTCAACTTCCATAGATGTTTTTATTTTATTTATATTTTTCTAATTTAAAAAAATGTATTTTCTTTTGTGTTTTAACATTAATACTTTTGGCTTGCTTTTAAAAAAATCCCATTTTAGCTTTAGAAGATTAATTCAATATTCTTTCTTAAGAACAAACACCCTACATGACTAATTCTAAAATTACTGTCTTTCACTTATATTCACCTCCTCTATCTATCTATATCTTCAAGTGCTCTGTACGTCGCTTGTGTTATCAAAAATATGAAAAAAGTTAAAACTCTTCTAAACTTCTCTTATGTGCTGCTGTTATTGATTAGTATAACTAAATTGTAAAAAATAAATTGCAGCTTTAGAAAATCTAAAAAGAAAATTGGCTTTAAAACAAATATTGCTGTCGTACAGTTCATGTCAAAATAAACCAAACTAATAATCAACATCAAAGTGTTTTCTAAATGTTAAGGTTTTTTTCTTCTTCTATACATTATTAAACATACAATTCATTAAAATTACAACTTCTATACATTCATATTGTTTTGTTAAATAAAATTCTTTTATTAACAATTTTATTCAACTTTTTTTTTCATAAACAATAATCTTTAATTTATGTTTATCAATGTGTTATGTATTTATTTCTTTTGTATTTTGTTATTTTATTGTAAAAATGTTCATATTTTCTTTTGCTGTGTTAAAAAATGCTTTTACAAATTGATTTATATATTTCTTTACTATTTGCTTTATTTTCTTAAAGGTATGGGCATTTACGAGACACGACCAGCACGACCCAATTCTATAGAATTGCGACGCAGTTATCAATCCGAACAAATTGATGGTGTTTATGGACCGTTATCACCACAAAATGCTGGTAATATGATGACAAATGCCCAAGGTGGTGGCAGTCAGTATGCTACAACAGCATATGCTGCCAATGGCATGCATCCGTCACAGCAAATGCAACAGCATCAGGGTATGGCTGGCATGCAGCATCATCAACAACAGTCACATCTACAGCATCAACAGCAACAACAGCAGCAGCAACAAATGTACGACGATGCTCTCTATCATCAATCGCACGCCTTGTATGGTCAGACCGGTCAAGGTCCCATGTCGCCAGAACCGATTTATGCTCCCGGCACACCATCACGCACCAAACCACGACCCTCACAACCACCACCGGCACCACCATCGAATGGTAGTGGCGGTGGTACACCAACAGCATCGAGCGCTAATACACCTACACGTGGTCGCAGTATGTCAACAAGTCGGGATGCTCTGCCACCACCGCCTCCCATACCTGATGGTATGATTAACACAACATCCCCATCACAAATGTTGGCTCAATTGAATGGTGGCGGTAGTGGTCATATTGCAGCGAAATTATTAGCTCGCACCAATAGCACATCGAGAGCTGGCTCTCCCCAATTGGCACCGAGCAGTGTACAGGATGCGAATGCCTTAGTAATGGCACAATTGAATAATACCATAAATAGTTTCAATAGTATGACTATGGGTGGTGGTATGCAACAAATGAATTCATTAAATGATTTGCCACCACCACCACCGGTGCCGGATCAGGTAAGTAAAATGGCTTTAGTAGTTCGCCATATTTTAACAAGTTAACTTTTTGATTTACTAATGTTTTTCTTCATATTTTTTGCAGCATGAACCAAAGCTATCGCCACCTAATGCGGCGCCACCACCACCTCCTCCTCCACCACCATTGGATGAGAACGGTTCATCGCCTATTAATCAAGGACCACATCAAATTATGCCAAAATCATTGCCAAATGGTGATATACAATCGAACGGAATGATGGGTGGACCAAACCCACAACCTAAGAAAATATTACCACCATTCCACGATACTAGATCCGATTTAATGAAGGCCATAAGAGATGGTATGTTAGATGTTTTGAATTTATTAACATGTAAAAAAGAAAATTTTCAATACTCTCTGTTTTTTATAGAAAATTTTTTGAAACTTTCTTTTTTTTATGGAAAATTATCGAAAATTTCTCTTTTTTATAGAATAGTTTTATTTTTATTCAAAATTTTCCGAAATTTTCTCTTTTTTTATAGAAAATTTTTGGAAATTTTCTGTTTTTAATAGGAAATTTTGGAAATTTTCCCTTTTTAATAGAAATTTTACCTTTTTTATAGAAAATTTCGGATTTTTTATAGAACATATTCGGAAATTATATCTTTTTTATAGAAAATTTTCGGAAATTATCTTTTTTTTATAGAAAAATTTTCTCTTTTTATAGAAATTTTCTCTTTTTTATGGAATATTTTCGAAAATTTTCACTTTTTATAGAAAATTTTTTCTTTTTCATAGAAAGTTTTTGAAAATTTTGCTTTTTTATAGAAAACTGTCGAAAATATCTAATTTTTATAGAAAATTCAGAAAATTTTCTCTTTTTATAGAACATTTTCGGAAATTTTCTCTTTTTTATAGAAAATTTTCGGAAAAATTCTCTTTTTTATAGAAAATTTTCGGAATTATTTCAGAAATTAAAGAAAAGTTTTCTTTTTTTTTATAGAAATTTTCTTTTTTTTGTAGAAATTTTCTCTTTTTTATAGAATATTTTCTCTTTTTATAGAGAATTTTTTCTTTTTCAAAGAAAATTTTCGGAAAATTTCGCTTTTTATAGAAAACTGTCGAAAAAAATCTAATTTTTATAAAAAAATCGGAAATGTTCCCTTTTTTATAGAAAATTTTCGGAAATTATCTCTTTTTTTATAGAAAATTTTCGGAAAACTTCTCTTTTTTATAGAAAAATTTCTCTTTTTTATAGAAAAATTTCGGAAAATTTCTGTTTTTTATAGAAAAATTTCGGAAAATTTCTGTTTTTTTATAGAAAATTTTCGGAAATTTTCTGTTTTTTATAGAAAGTTTTCGAAAAAAATCTCTTTTTTATGAAAAATTTTCAGAAAATTTCTCTTTTTATAGATTTTTTATAAAGAGTTTGAACTATAAATAATATTGTCTCTTTTTCTCAAATTCTCCAGGAATAACACTTCGCAAAGTGGAAAAATCCGAACAGAAAGAAATCGAACGTAATACTGGCCTTCATGATGTGGCCTCCATTCTAGCTAGACGTGTTGCAATAGAACTTTCCGAATCCGAAGACTCGGACAGTGATGACGATAGTGAAGGTTGGATGGAACCAAATGAAACTTCTGCTTGATCCCTTATGTCTTCTTTAATACCTGAAAAAATCAAAAAGAAAAAGTAAATTCAAAATGGAAATAATAGCATTTGTTTGTATTTCTTGTAAAACACTAAATGTGAAAAATGCATTTGAAAATAGCAACTAGTTAAACGAAAAAAAAGAAATGAATGTCTTTGCCAATCCCCATAAAAACCTTTAAATTCCTTTCTAAATAGACAGATAAACTCTTCCTCTCTGAATGAAAGCAACACAAATTATTATAATTATAATAGAAAAAAACGAATAAAATATTTAGAATCATGTCTTGAAAAGAAATGTTTTTTTTAGCAGTCATTAATCTATATTAAAAACAAAACAAATATTATGTATTTTTAAAGTATTGCTGTAAAAGCAAAAAAAATAAAGCAAAATATGCTACATAACGAAATGAATTAAACTTGAAGTAATAAAATGCAATTGATTGATATAAACTTCTTTAAGAAATTAACAATAATGAAAGAAAACAACAAACAAAGTTAATCAAAAATTAAAAAACAACAAATTTAATATTCATATAGATATTTCTAAAAATATAAAAGTAATATGTAAACCATTATAAGTATAATAATAATAAACAAATTACCACACAACTATATAAAATAACAATAAAATAACATTAACTTTTTGTATATATAAATAAATAATAATAAATATTAAATAAAAATCGTTAATTTTTTATATAAATATATAACAGAAATACATAAATTATTAATTAAAATCATTAAAAAAATTAATAATAAACAAATTTTGCTCTAGTATTTATAAATTTGTATTTATCCTATACCTACAAAATTTTTTTCAATATAAAGTTTTTTGTTTTTATATTTAACGATGTTTTTAAGGTTAAATAAAATTTTGGACTGAAGTTTTAAAGGCAGAATAAAACATTTTATGGTTTAAAGGATTCTACTGAATTTTGCTTTGAAAAGTTGATGAAGCTTAAGAATTGTCAATTCTCTAAATTTTTTAACGCAAAATTATTGGAACTTTTTTATAGAAAATTTCTTTTTTTTATAGAAAATTTTCGAAATTTTTTAATAGAAACTATTTTGAACATTTTCTCTTTGTTTATACAAAATTTTCATTAAATTTCTCTTCTTCTTTACATAAAATTTTCGGAAAACTTATCTATTTTTTATAGAAAATTTTCGGAAAATGTCTATTTTTTATACAAAATTTCTCTATTTTTTATAGAAAATTTTCGGAAAATTTCTATCCTTTTTAAAGAAAATGTTCGGAAAATTTCTATTCTTTTTAAGAAAAATTTCAGAAAACTTCTCTATTTTTATAGAAAATTTCTATTATTTTTATAGAAAATTTTCGGAAAAGTTCTATTCTTTTTAAAGAAAATTTTCGGAAAATTTCTATTCTCTTTAAAGAAAATTTTCGGAAAATTTCTATTCTCTTTAAAGAAAATTTTCGGAAAATTTCTATTCTCTTTAAAGAAAATTTTCGGATAATTTCTATTATTTTTATAGAAAATTTTCGGAAAATTTCTATTCTTTTTATAGAAAATTTTCGGAAAATTTCTATTCTTTTTATAGAAAATTTTCGGAAAATTTCTATTCTTTTTATAGAAAATTTTCGGAAAATTTCTATTCTTTTTATAGAAAATTTTCGGAAAATTTCTATTCTTTTTATAGAAAATTTTCCGAAAATTTCTATTCTTTTTATAGAAAATTTTCCGAAAATTTCTATTCTTTTTATAGAAAATTTTCCGAAAATTTTTACTCTTTTTATAGAAAATTTTCCGAAAATTTCTACTCTTTTTATAGAAAATTTTCCGAAAATTTCTACTCTTTTTATAGAAAATTTTCCGAAAATTTCTATTCTTTTTATAGAAAATTTTCCGAAAATTTCTATTCTTTTTATAGAAAATTTTCCGAAGATTTCTATTCTTTTTATAGAAAATTTTCCGAAGATTTCTATTCTTTTTATAGAAAATTTTCCGAAGATTTCTATTCTTTTTATAGAAAATTTTCGGAAAATTTCTATTCTTTTTATAGAAAATTTTCGGAAAATTTCTATTCTTTTTATAGAAAATTTTCGGAAAATTTCTATTCTTTTTATAGAAAATTTTCGGAAAATTTCTATTCTTTTTATAGAAAATTTTCGGAAAATTTCTATTCTTTTTATAGAAAATTTTCGGAAAATTTCTATTCATTTTATAGAAAATTTTCGGAAAATTTCTATTCATTTTATAGAAAATTTCTATTTACAATTCTCTTTAAAAAAATTTTTCTGAAAATTTCTATTCTTTTTATAGAAAAATTTCGGATAACTTCTATATTTTTTATAGAAAATTTTCAGAAAATTGCTATTATTTTTATAGAAAAATTTCTATTATTTTAATAGAAAATTTCTATTCTTTTTATAGAAAATTTCTATTCTTTTTATAAAAAATTTCTATTCTTTTCATAAACAATTTATCTTCTTTTTATAGAAAATTGTCGAAAAAATTCATTTTAATTTTATAGAAAATTTTCGGAAAATAGAAATTTCTCTCTATAAAGAAATTCTCCGAAAATTTATTTTAAAGAAATTTTACATATTTTATAGAAAAATTTCGAGAAAATTTTCTAATTTTATTCTTTTCTCCATAAAATTTATCTTTTTTATAGAAAACATTCGGAACATTTTTCTTTTCTTTAGAAAATATTCCAAAAAATTTGATTTTTTATGGAAATTTGTAGAAAAAGTTTTTTTTTTGGGGAAAATTTATCATTTCTTAGAAATTTTTTGAAAAATTTCACTTTTAACAATTTTTAAATTCTCTATTTCTTAAATTTTTGAAAATATTTCTATTTATATCAGAAATATCACACTTTTCTTAAAATTGTTACCAGAAAACTTAAAAGAATCGAGCAAAATTTAACCATAAACACATCATTTATTATGTTTTTTATTTTACACTAAATGCTTTTCTCTTTAAAAATATTTCTAGACAAGAGAAAAAAATGAATAAAAACCCAAGTCTCCTATATAGAAAAGAAAACATTAAAAACATGTAATCTTTGTAGTTATAAAAATAAAAGAAAATTTAACAAATAAAATTAAAACATTTTGATATTTGAAAATTATAAAACAAAAAACAAACAAAATATTTAAACGTTCTTACATTACATGTATTACAAACAAACATAAAGATTTGCTTTAAAACTCGCAAAAACATTTAAATAAAACACAAAAAAGTATAAAAAGGAAAATTTTTAGAAACGCACTAGTTAAGGGTTTTAACAGCAGCAACAGTAGAAGGACCAACAACATAAGCGCTGGCAATTTGATTAAAAAAACTAAAACTCCTCTTAAATACTCGGAGAGTAAAAGCTAAAACAGAACAATTATAATAATTGTTCAAAAAGAATCCAATTGATATAACAAAAACCCTTTTGACACTAAACGTTAAATAAACAATACAATTCCTATTTTTGTTTATAGAAAACACATAATGGCGCTCCCGCAATAATGAAAATGCATTAAATATTATTTTTCTGCATTTTAAAACGTTTGAAGTAATAAATATTTAAAAAAAAACAAAAACTTAACAACAATAAATTTAATAGAAGAATTATGGTGTTTGGTATAAATACATAAATCATATGAAAGTTTAGAAATTATTAACAATATAAAATATAAACAAAATGTAACATTACAAATGTAATAATACTCAAGCCTAGACAAATTGCTGGTATTATTATTTGAGTTTTCTCTGTCCTATTTTTTGCCCTCTACTTATAAAGTTCTTTAAATATTAATTAAACAAAAAGTAATAAATTTATTTTGTATTTATTTCATGTTAAAAAAATGTTTGTAAAATCTATTTAATTATATATACATATATAAAACATATAAAAAGAAGTTTAAATTTAAAATAGCTAAACTTTGAAGTGCTAAATATGGTTGGACAAAAAATCAAGATAAAAAATTAAAGTTTTCGAAAACTCTCTATAAAAAGAGAAAATTCTTCATAAAAAGAGAAAATTTTCTATAAAAAGATTTTTCCAAAATTCTCTATAAAGAAACATTTTCAAAAAAAGAGAGGAATTTTTCGAAAATTTTCTGTAAAAAGAGATATTTTTCGGAAATTTTTTATAAAAAGAGAAATTTTTTGAAAATTTTCTGCAAAAGGAGAAAATTTTTCTAAATTTTTCTTAAAAAAGAGAAAAATTTCAAAATTTTTCTATAAAAAGAGATATTTTTTAAATTTTCTTCAAAACGAGAAATTTTTTGAAAATTCTCTATAAAAAGAGAAATTTTTCGAGTTTTTTTTTTTATAAAAAGAGAAATTTTTCGAAAATTCTTTATAAAAAGAGAAATTTGTTTGAAAATTCTTTATAAAAAGTGAAACTTTTTAAAAATTCTTTATAAAATGAGAAACTTTTCGAAAAATTTCTATAAAAAGAGAGTTTTTTTGAAAATTTTCTATAAAAAGAGATATTTTTTTTTTTGAAAGTCTCTATAAAAAGAGACATTTTTCGAAAAAAGATAAGAAAAAGATAATTTTTTAAAAAATTCTTTATTAAAAGAGATTTTTTTAATATAAAAAGAAAAACTTTTTATAGAACATTTTCGAAAAATCTATAGTCGACTCTATAGTCGATTCTATAGTCGACTCTATAGTCGACACTATAGTCGACTCTAGAACATTTTCGAAAAATCTATAGTCGACTCTATAGTCGACTCTATAGTCGACTCTATAGTCGATTCTATAGTCGACTCTATAGTCGACTCTATAGTCGACTCTATAGTCGATTCTATAGTCGACTCTATAGTCGACTCTATAGTCGATTCTATAGTCGACTCTATAGTCGACTCTATAGTCGACTCTATAGTCGACTCTATAGTCGACTCTATAGTCGACTCTATAGTCGACTCTATAGTCGACTCTATAGTCGACTTTATAGTCGACTCTATAGTCGACTCTATAGTCGACTCTATAGTCGACTTTATAGTCGACTCTATAGTCGACTCTATAGTCGACTCTATAGTCGACGCTATAGTCGACTCTATAGTCGACGCTATAGTCGACTCTATAGTCGACGCTATAGTCGACTCTATAGTCGACACTATAGTTGACTCTATAGTCGACACTACAGTTGACTCTATAGTCGACACTATAGTTGACTCTATAGTCGACTCTATAGTCGACACTATAGTTGACTCTATAGTCGACACTATAGTTGACTCTATAGTCGACTATATAGTTGTCCCAAATATGGGAATTTTTGCTATATTTTTATAGTCGACACTATAGTCGACTCTATAGTCGACACAATAGTCGACTCTATAGTCGACACTATAGTCGACTCTATAGTCGACACCATAGTCGACTCTATAGACGACTCTATAGTCGACACTATAGTTGACTCTATAGTCGACTCTATAGTCGACACTATAGTGTATACTATAGTCGACTATATAGTTGTCCCTAATATGGGAATTATAGTAAATTTTAATTTTTCGAAAAATTTCTTTTTTTATAGAGAATTTGGATTTTTTTTCTTTTTATTGAGAATTTTCCAAAATTTTTCTCTTTTTATAAAAAGTTTTCGAAATTTTCTTAGAAAATTTTATAGAATTTTTGTTTCTATAAAAAATTATTACGAATTTGTTTAACATCTATTTAGCACTTTCTTTTGACAGCATTTTGAATTGTTTCTTTTTTTTCGAATAAATATTATACTACTATTTTTGTTTAAGAAATTCTAAACAAAATAAAATAAATAATAATTTTTTTTTGTATATAAATATTTTATATTTTATTAAATTTAATATATATAAAAAAAAACAATTTATTAAATAAAAACACTATGTATTTAGTATATAGCCGTAAACTGTATGATGTATTTGTGTATGTATTTATTAGTTATAATATTTTATTGTTTTTCTTTTTATTAATTTTTTTTGTTTAAAGTTTAACTTTGAAAAACTAAAATTTTGCTTAAAAAATAGTATTTTTTTACTTTTGAAAACATTTCTTGCAGTAATTGTTTTATTTTCTTTGTGTAATTGTTTTTTCTTTAATTTTATGTTTTATTTTATGTAATTGTAAAAAAAAATATTATTTAATTTTTATCACTAAATAAAAATAAAAAATAAAGAAAAAGGAAAATTTATATATTTAGCAATGTTTTTATTATTTTTTATTTTCTTTATTGCTATATAAAGTTATAAAAAGAAAATGATGCGTAAACTGCCCTCGTATATGGAAAAAAAGTGCAGAAAGGCTTGTGTTGTATTTTTTTCATTTTTGTTCCTTGTTTTATGCTAATTTAGCTAAAATAATTTTGTTTGCTATTTTACATTAATAATTTAATAATGAATAAATTAAAAAAAATAAGAATTAATGAAAAAAGAATATAAATAATTTAAGAAGTTTACAATATTTAAAATGAAATCAAATTTAAATAAAATGAAAATCATATTGATATTTAATAAAATTATTAATGCAACGAGTTTATTTTTATTGTTGTTTTAAAAGGGATTTAAGTTTTTAATATTTTTTTATAGAAGACATTCGAAAATTGTCTATGTTTTATGGAAAACATTCGAAATTTCTCTTTTTAAGGAAAATATTCGAAAAACTTCTCTTTTTATAGAACATTTTCGAAACGTGTCGCTGAAAGTATTATAAAATTCCAACAATGTTCTAACGGACTGGATCCAGCAGTAGTGACAAAATCACTAATATCAAGGTTCCAGCCAATAATTTGACGTTTCACTTTTTGCACTCTACATAGGGGAATGGGGGAATGATTATTATATAAATATTAATACACTTTTCTTTTCGCATAAAATTTTTACCAGAAAAATCCAGTTTCGGTAGCACTATTACGTAGTATTATGTTATTTTTCTAATCTTTTTTATAAAAATTATAAAAAAAAAACACTTTTGTTTTTATTAATAACTAGCATACCCTGGGTGCTTCGCTACCCTAACTTAAATTAAATACATAAACAATTTTGTTTACTTTTATAGAAAATTAAATTTGATTAAACATTTTTTTAATGTTTCAGTTTTATACGTTCAATATCACGTGATTAAATTCGCATTCAGTAAGAAGCATAATAGAAAATTTTGAAAGTACTATTTGAAAAAAAAAATACTATAAAATACCTCTAATAGATTATCATTTAATCAAAAATTTTTTGTTTCTGTGTTCAATATTATATACAATTCAAAAAATATAATTTAATGAATGAAAAAGTACCAAAAGTCCCTTTCAGTAGATTCTCATTCACTATTTTTATTCATTTATTTTCAATATCTATGTTCAATATCGTAAAAATATCAAAAAGTACCATCGGAAAAACGAAAAAGTACAAAAATCTCTCTCAATAAATTCTCATTTAATAAGGACCGTGTGTTCCGGTTAACCATTATAAAGAATCTAAAAGGTTCCATTTGAAGAAAAGAAAAGTACCAAATAGTTGCCACTTACAGAATATTATTCAGTGAAGACCTTGTATGTTAAAATTAATGTTCCTAGGTGGAATATTTTAGAAAATTAAAAAAAGTACCATTTATGAGAAAAAAAGTACTAAAAAGTTCTCTCTTAAAGAATCTTATTCAATGAGGACCGTAAATAAAACTCTAACGATTCAAATCTGCATTCATTTGTTCCAGAAAAATAGTGCTTTCAAAAAGTACCAAATACTTTACTCGAATTTGGTCCTATATAGGCCTTAGTACTCGAATTCCAAAGTAATATACCAATAGCTTATTTTGTGTGAGTAAATAAACTACTTTTTCAAATTTTATAAAAACTGGCTCAATGAGTTTGAATAAAATTAAATTTCCCGTTTTTTTCCCTTTTTGGTACTTTTTTCCCTGTGAAATAGCAAAAATTTTATTACATTAAATATTACAGAGTTAGTCCGTAATTTAATAGGAATAATTCAATAAACCGAAAAAGTTTTCTTAATGTGCTAAAAAAAAGTACCATAAATACAGTTTTCTCCATTTTTGACCCAAAAAGGACTGAATTTAAAAAAAGTACGAAACAGGTTGGGAGATGTATCCAAAATATTTATAAAAATTTTAATATGTTAATTAGTTAAAAAGTTATAAAGTAACAAAAAAGGTAACAAAATCACCTTTGTTACACATTTTCACCCCTTAAAAGTACGAATTTCAAAAAAGTGCCAGACACCCATCAGCTCATTTTAAGAGCAGATACAGGTGCACTTGCAATTTTTCTTGTATCACTAATATTAGGTAAGATAATTAAGAAAAGCTGTTTTACCCGTTTTTTTTCCCTTTTTTGTACCCATAAATGTACAAATTTCCAAAAATCCCTCCTTAGTGGATCTACATAACCAAAAACACATCTACTGTCAAAATTTCATGATTCTAGGTTCAGCCGTTTGGGCTGTGCGATGATGAATCAGTCAGTCAGTAACGCTACTCTTTTATATACATACAGTGTCTCTCATAATTATTCGAATTTGGGTAAACTATAAAAAGAAACCAAATTTAATAATATATTTTGTGTGCAAAATAAATAAATTAATTTGTTATATTGTCTAGATATTCCTTATGTTTGATATCACGCTTTTTAAAACTTGACAAATTTGCATTGATTTATATTAATTGTGGTTTTTAAAAAAAAAGGCCATGAAATTGCTTCACAAAAGTATACGAATTTTTCTTGTATTTCATATTTGATCATATTATACGCAACACAAATTTTAGAATCGAATGGTTTTTATGCGTAATATTGTTTTAAGGCATTACTATCCACGGAAAGGATATATTTTTGGCCCATTTGGTCCACAATTTTGGGGAATTTGTACCCTCTTTTCATGTAATATCATTAAAATGGCGATTTTTTTCCATAATTGTAAATTTTTCTCCTTTTTTCCAGATAATTTGATATTGGGACTTAAAAGACCCCTTGGGTATCTAAAAATAATATTTTTTGTTACAATAATCTGTATTTGAACGTTCCAAGATAAATTATTCGGATCATTCTTCTGTCGCTAATTCAATATATTGGAACTTAAGTCCATTTTTATAATACTAGGATCAACTATTTTCGGGGAAAGTTTTCTGGTATATATTCTTTTAGATATCAGCTTTTATACATTTTAAGTTTTCAATGTGTTGTGGAAGTGTACAACTCCAAAACATGCCTCGAAGAAGCACCATTCAAAATAGTAAAATCATTATTTTTATATACCAATGGCCTCCATGCTGCATGGCACGATATCATTATGATCACATCAAAAATGTTGATATGTGTTTAAATATTATTTACTATGATCAAATTAAAACCAAAATTTAGGACTTACAGTGTTATTGTAACGGGCAACATAAGCGTGAAAGTTACGAGTAGTAAAAACTGAAATCTACTATATAGGATGACGTTTTGTTAAGGCATGTTTTGGGGTTGTATACCGCTATAATATATTGAAAATTTAAAATACATTAGTGCCAATATGTGCATGAATATACACTAGACAACTTTGTCGGAAAATATCGTCCCTAGAGGTACGAAAAGGGACTTATGATCCAGATAATTCAATTAGAAACTGAAAAACGATACCAAAAATACATCTTGGAACGTTTAAGTACAGATCCTTATAACAAAAAATATAATTTTTAGATACCCTATGGGTTCTATTAAATTCCAATATTAAATTTTAGTTTTATCTCTGAAAAAATGGTGAAAACATTACAAATATAGCCAAAAATCGCCATTTTAATGATATTACATTAACAGAGGGTACAAATCCCCCAAAATTGTGGACCAAATGGGTCAAAAATATATCCATGTGGTTGATAGTAACCCCTTAAAACAATATTAAGCATAAAACCATTCGATTCTAAAATTTGTGTTGCGTATAATATGATCAAATATGAAATACAGGAAAAATTCGTATACTTTTGTGAGGCAATTTCATGGACTTTTTTTTAAAACCACAATTAATTTAAATCAATGCAAATTTTTCAAGTTTTAAAAAGCGTGATATCAAACATAAGGACTATCTAGACAATATAACAAATTAATTTATTTATTTTCCACACAAAATATATTATTAAATTTGGTTTCTTTTCATAGTTTACCTAAATTCGAATACTTATGAGAGACACTGTATATATAGATTATTCTTTATTGACATCCATTAATTATACATACAATTTTAATTGCTTAGTGTACCATCAGGCTTATAATGATGACCATCTTCCTTATATTCCTTATTTACTTTTAACGAATGATTAATAGTGCTGGTACCACCGGGTATGCCGGGAAATCCTTGAGGTGCTTGTGTTGGTTCGCCTTGAAATTGTGGAGGTGGTGGTCCAGGTTGTTGTACTGGTAGAGGAGGTTGATTGTAATAGCCGCCATAAGGACCATAGTTAGCTGGAGGTGGTGGTGGTGGGGGTTGTTGAGGTGGATAGCCATAATAATAGGGAGGAGGAGGATAATAACCGCCATAGGGTGTTGGTGGTCCTTGTGGCATATAAACTGGATGATTATAATAATTAGGATGACCATATGGATGTGGATGGGCGGCAGGCGGTGGTGGTGGATAATTATATTTCTTATGATGTTTTTTACTACCACTTTCATTACTATTACTATCACTGCCACTATCACTGTCACTATCGGCCTGCACGCCCACCATGCAGATAAAAGCCACTAAAACGAGGCCTAAAAGCCATTGTAAGCGATTCATTCTCCAATGTCTTCTCTGATCAAGTAAGTTTTTCAAACTGATTTTTAGAAATTAAATTTCTTTTTGTTCTTAGTTAAGCTTTCAGACAAAACGTCAGGAATTATCATTATCCCTCAAATTGTAGATGATCATTTAATCTTCATTATTAGATTTTGTGATCATTGTATTGGTATGAATTTATAAGCGAGCGTAGAACTTATGTTGATAAGAATAATTTTTTTTCAGAATTAAACTTATTAATTGTTATGTTGAGTGAGTGGTCTGCGTCAATGTCAAGTTCTTATTAGTTCAAAAATCTGTAGTAAAATACTTGTAATACAATCATACATGTGTAAAACTATCATTAAACAGAATAATTAATAAAAAAATTACACATACATCATTACATCATTCCATGGTTTCCGATCCAATCAGATTTTCTTTTACATTCTTCAGATGGCGATAAATTTTCAATACAATATATTCAATTCACACAATCCTTGGCAAGACTGATATACATATATCTATAACTTCGAAGAAAATAGACCTTATTTGTATAGTGATCACATTATAGTCATTTAATACCGATCTACATATATTAGACTTATTTATTGTACGAAATGTTATTAAATAAAAAACTTTTAAAAACCAAAGTTAAGATTATAATTAAGACGCGTGTTTACAAATTACGTAGATGTAAAAAACACCGTTTCCTCTGGCAAAAGTAAACACAAAATTCATTTTAATCCAATTCAAAACTTTTGATTTTGAAACCACTTTTTGTTTTGATGTACATATTATTTTGTCCACAACTGTAGCTCCAAATATAGATGTTTTTGGTTTCGTTTTTATTTTTAATATAAATTGATAAGTATTTCTAAATATTATTAAATAAAATATTTAATTAATAGACTTATCTATTCCTAGAATTTCATAACACACGCTTAACATAAATAGCATCATAAATTTGCATAGCTTTTTAGAGTTTTATTTAAGCCTTCAATGACTACATTATGCGACAAAAATAAATACCTGGGATGTGATATAATTTTTTCTGAAATGTGGATCCAAGTAGAACAAGAATCTGTTTTTTACAGCATTACGTCGACCATAGAACTGGAAATTTTTTTGACTATAGCATAGATTATGGGCTTGACTATTTATAGACAGAACTGTTTCTACGACTATAAAGCAGACTATAGTCTTGACTATAGCCATGACTACAGACAAGTCTATATATACTCTTGACTATATTCTTGTAGTCTTCCCTACAGCATTGAGACTAAACTAGACTATAGACTACTACACTATAGAGTAGACTATATACTAGGATATATACTGAACTATAGACTAGACTATAGACTAGACTAAAGACTAGACTATAGACTAGACAATAGACTAGACTATAGACTAGACTAAAGACTAGACTATAGACTAGACAATAGACTAGACTAAAGACTAGACTATAGACTAGACCATAGACTAGACTCTAGACTAGACTGTATACTACACTATAGACTAGACTGTAGACTAGACTACAGACTAGACTATAGACTAGACTATAGACTAGACTATAGACTAGACTATAGACTAGACTATAGACTAGACTATAGACTAGACTATAGACTAGACTATAGACTAGACTATAGACTAGACTATAGACTAGACTATAGACTAGACTATAGACTAAACTATAGACTAGACTATAGACTAGACTATAGACTAGACTATAAACTAAACAATAGACTGCATAGACTATAGACGAGACTATTAGGCTATAGACCAGACTAGGCTATAGACTACACTATGAACTAGACTATATACTTGACTATATAGTATACTATAGACTAGACTCTGAACTAGACTATAGACTAGACTATAGACTAGACTATAGACTGGACTATAGACTAGACTATATACTTGACTATATAGTATACTATAGACTAGACCTCTGAACTAGACTATAACTAGACTATAGACTAGACTATAGACTGGACTATAGACTAGACTATGGACTAGACTATAGACTAGACTAGACTATAGACTAGACTATAGACTACTCACTATAGAGTAGACATATACTGAACTATAGACTAGACAATAGACTAGACTATAGACTCGACATAGACTAGACTAGACTAGAGACTAGACTAAAGACTAGACTATAGACTAGACAATAGACTAGACTATAGACTTGACTATAGACTAGACTAAAGACTAGACTGTATACTACACTATAGACCTAGACTGTAGACTAGACTATAGACTAGACTATACTAGACTATAGACTAGACTATAGACTAGACTATAGCCTAGACTATAGACTAGACTATAGACTAGACTATAGACTAGACTATAGCCTAGACTACTAGACTAGACTATAGACTAGACTATAGACTAGACTATAGACTAGACTATAGACTAGACTATAGACTAGACTATAGACTAGACTATATACTAGACTATAGACTAGACTATAGACTAGACTATAGACTAGACTATAGACTAGACTATAGACTAGACTATAGACTAGACTATAGACTAGACTATAGACTAGACTATAGACTAGACTATAGACTAGACTATAGACTAGACTATAGACTAGACTATAGACTAGACTATAGACTAGACTATAGACTAGACTATAGACTAGACTATAGACTAGACTATAGACTAGACTATAGACTAGACTATAGACTAGACTATAGACTAGACTAGAGACTAGAACTAGACTATGACTAGACTATAGGACTAGACTATAGACTAGACTATAGACTAGACTATAGACTAGACTATAGACTAGACTATAGACTAGACTATAGACTAGACTATAGACTAGACTATACTACTAGACTAGACTACTAGACTAGACTATAGACTAGACTATAGACTAGACTATAGACTAGACTATAGACTAGACTATAGACTAGACTATAGACTAGACTATAGACTAGACTATAGACTAGACTATAGACTAGACTATAGACTAGACTATAGACTAGACTAGACTAGACTATAGACTAGACTATAGACTAGACTATAAACTAAAACTATAGACTACATAGACTATAGACGAGACTATTAGGCTATAGACCAGACTAGGCTATAGACTAAACTATGAACTAGACTATATACTAGACTATAGACTACACTACAGACTAGACGTATAGACTACACTATAGACTAGACTATATACTAGACTATAGACTACACTATAGACTAGACTATAGACTAGACTATAGACTAGAATATAGACTAGACTATAGACTAGACTACACTATAGACTAGAATATAGACTAGACTAGACTGTAGACTAGACTATAGACTAGACTATAGACTAGACTGTAGACTAGACTGTAGACTAGACTATGACTAGACTATAGACTAGACTAGGCTATAGACAAGACTGTAGACTATAGACTAGACTATAGACAAGACTGTAGACTATAGACCAGACGACTATAGACTAGACGACTATAGACCAGACGACTATAGACTAGACTACACTATTAGGCTATAGACTAGACGACTATAGACTACACTATGAACTAGACTATATACTAGACTATATAGTATACTATAGACTGGACGACTATAGACTAGACGACTATAGACTAGACGACTATAGACTAGACGACTATAGACTAGACTATAGCCTACACTGCAGACTGGAGTATAGACTAGAATAGTCTATAGACTAGACTATACACTAGACTATAGCATATAAATTAGATTATAGAATAAACTATTGACAAATTTCTATAATTAGAGGATTGAAGAGTAATTATAGACACTTAAACAATGTTTAATTCAAAACTATTCCAATTTGTTTCCGACCATAAAATCATTTTTGTCATAACATAAATAACAATTAACAATTTTTGGAATCTAAACATGTTTTAAAAACATTGCGAAAAAACAGAGGTTTAAATTAATAAAATTTTTATTTAAAAGTTTATGTTAGATGTTCAGTATTTTTAATATTTAAGTATGACTGTAACTGCAGAATTTAAATTCTTTTAAAAGTCTGGTCTTTTTGCTATTTTTTTTATTAGACTTCTAGTTGCATCATACATAAATTTATTACAACTCATAGGTTGTTATTACTCTAGCCGAGTTGTAGAGTGTGTACGTACAATTTTTTTTAGCCAAAAACAGAATTTAAGCCATAATTGTACATTGAACTTTTAAATTCAAGCGTTTGCGACTCTCGTACAAGTTTGCGGTAAATGCGTCGCGTCCGTTGCAATGTTAAATTGATGTTACATCATGCATGTTCAAAAACTGATGCAATGTAAAATGTATGTGATGTATTTGTTTTGATTTTTTTTTATTGTTTCAAGAATTATTAAGATCCAAGCAACATTGGAACAAAAAACCCATTCATGATAAACTGGGTAGACTGGTAGTCAAGCCAGATTATTTTCATTAAAATTTATAGAAAGTTCTTTCAACTTGAAATTTAGCTTTGATTACTCGTACTGCTTAATATACATATTTTTTGGATTTTAATAAAATGTAACAATAAAAATTGTAATCAAGGATATATTTATGTTTATTGTTTAACTTTTAAAACTGGTAGTCAAGTAAGATTGTTTGGTTTTAATCTATAGAAAGTTCTTTCAACTTATTATATATATTTTTTTAAATTTTTATAAAATTTTTTTGTAATAAGTCATAAATTAAAATTGTTCTTAACTAAACCTTTACCTCGAACGTCGCACACTAAAAAAATATTGAATTTCAGAGTTTCGACAATAAAATTTCTGATTCATCTGGTCCTGAACCTTAAAAAATTTATTTGGAAAATCATTTTAAGCATTATTTTTATAGGGCAAAGTCCTAAGCTTCAAATTGTTATTTTATTTTAAAGCGTAAAAAATTTAACTAATTTCATATTCTAATTAACGTAATACGACAATCTGAGTAATTTCTATTGCTCTATAACACGTTTTTAGAATATTAACATCTTATCTCTAGCACACTCGTATCTTATTTAAATATATGAGACATTCTTACTTGTTAACAAAATATTTAAATAAAAATATATAACATGTGTAAATATAACTTTATTATCATAAACAATTTTAAAAGTACAAGATAAAAATAATGTAAAGTTTATCATGTTTTATCTTATTTATATATAAGAAATACTTCAAAAGGTCAGTTAGACTTTTCTAGGTCGAATTTAAGAGTCCTTAATAAAAGTTAGAGAATTTATAGTTTGTAAAAATGTTCAAACTAGAGCTATAGTCTGAATTGTAGTTAACTCTATTGTCTGAACTAAAGTCTAGTCTAGTTAAGACTATAGTGAGGACTACAGTTTAGTATCTAGTCAGGAACTATATATATAGACGAAAGTCTGGGCAACAATCATATAATGTTGATTATAGTCTAAGCTATAGTCTGGATTGTAGTATAGTCTGGACTATGGTCTAGTTTATAGTTTAGTCAACAGTCTGGGCTATAGTCTAATCTAAAGTCTTTATTATAGTCCGTAGTCTGGACTATAGTTTAGGCTATAATCTAATTTTAGTCTCGACTATAGACTAGTCTATGTATATAGCCTATAGCTATAACTATAGTCATGTCTATAGTCTGTATTCAGGACTGTAGACTAGACTACAGCACAGACTGTGGCCTAGACTAAAGTCCAGGCTATAGACTAAACTATATTCCAGAACATAGTCCATACTATAGTCTGGACTATGTTCTAGTCTGGACTATTGTCAGGTCTATAGTCTGGGGTATATATAATCAAGATTATAGTCACGACTATAGTTTAGTCTATAGTTTGTAGTCTTGACTAAAATCTAGTCTACAGACTGACTAGAGTTCAGCATACAGTTTGGTCTATAGTCTAGACTATACACTGAACTGTGGTGTAGTCTATAGTCTGGACTATAGTCTACTCTATACTCTGGACTATAGCCTACTCTATACTCTGGACTATAGCCTACTCTATAGTCTGGACTATAGTCTACTCTATATTCTGGACTATAATCTACTCTATAGTCTACTATATAGTCTGGACCATAGTCTACTCTATAGTCTGAACTATAGTTTGGTCTATAGTCTGGACTATAGTTTGGTCTATAGTCTGGACTATAGTTTGGTCTATATTCTGGACTTTAGTTTGGTCTATAGCCTGGACTATTGTTTATTCTACTATAGTTTATTCTATAGTCTGGACTATAGTTTATTCCATATTCTAGTCTACAGTCTGGACTATAGTCTACACCATTTCAAGTTTAAATTGAGAAAATCCAAATTTGTATTGTGAAAAACCAAAATGAATTTCAGAAATCCAATTTAATGTTGAGACATAACAAAATTAAATTTAGGAATCAAAATTAATATTAAGAAAAAACAAATTGAAATTTGAAATTCCAACTCAATATTGAGAAAAAAACCAATTCATATTGAGAAATCGAAATTAATATTGAGACTATACAAATTGAAATTGATAAAATACAAAATGATATTACGAAAACCTAAATTAATATTGGTAATAATAATTTTGTATTGAAATTTATAACATTTTAAATATATATCCTATTTAAAAGATTTATAAAAAAAAGTATTTTCAAGTAATTTCATACAAATTTTAAATATCTCATTATCATTTATTAATTTCTCAATTTTAATTTGTAATTTCTTAATATAATGTTGGAATTCTGAATATCAATTAGTTTGTTCTCGATGTTAATTTGCATTTCTTAATTTAATTTTATTATTTCTCAATATTAATTTGGACTTCTCATTTTCAAATGGGTTTTTCTCAATATTAATTTAAATTTCTGAACTTTAATTTGTATTTTCCAAATTTTAATTTGTAATTCTCAATATGAATTTTTATTTTCTCAATTTAAACTTAAAATGGTGTAGTCAATAGAAATGATTATATACTATTTTATTTTCTTAACCATGGTCAAGTCCATTGTCTGGTCTATGATTTAGTTAATAATCTGTACTGTGTTTGTTTGTACTCTATTCTGAGCTGGAATACAGTGATTGTATTGTACTTAGCTGGTCCATTGCCTGGTCTATAGCCTGGTTATCAATGTAGTCTAGTTTATAGTTTTTTCTATAGTCTAGCCTTTATTGTGGACAACAGTATAGTCTATAGTCTGGGCTATAATCTGAATTATAGTACTACTATCTATAGTCTAGCCTTTATTGTGGACAACAGTATAGTCTATAGTCTGGGCTATAATCTGAATTATAGTATTGAATATAGGGGCGACTATTATAGTCTACCCGGTTTATAGTCTAGTCTGGATTATAGTGTAGTCTATAGTATAACCAATAGTTTAGGATTTAGTTTAGACTACAGTTTAATATGTAAGTAGTCTGGTCTATAATCTGACCTGTGTAGTCTATAGTATAGACTTTAGTCAGAACTACTGTTAAACATATAGTCTGATCTATAATCTGGACTATAATCCGGTCTATAGTTTAGTCTATAGTATGAACTAGTAGAATATAGTCTGGATTATAGACTTGTCTTTAGTCTGAACTATATTCCATTCTACAGTCTGAACTATAGACTTGTACGTGGTCTGAACTATAATCGAGCCTAAAAATACCTACAGTGACAAACTACTTAAATATGTCGTTATAGCGAAATAAAAAAGTATAAATCTCAAAACAAATGATTTTTCTCACATCTCTTAATTAACAGAACCAAAAACAAACAATATTTTTTCATTGTTTTTATTTTTCGGGGGACTTTTTTTAAACAAAAATAAAATTTTATAAAAAAACAACTACAAATAGACAAAAAGATAATAACACTCTTACTTATAAGTAAAATAAAAATTTATTTATTAATATTAATCTAATGAAACGAGTTTAAAATGTTCACTTCACTTAAATTAACATGTGTATAAAAGTTCAGAGTATGACAACGTAAATGAAGACAAAGCCACAGAACACAAAAAAAATTTCCCAAAAAAAAAACAAAACAAAAAAGACGTAAATTGAAAACAATGAAAACAACCTGTATTTGTACGGTACCAACCAAGCAAATACAAAAGAAACCTCCAAGATAAACACGCGTAATTATAGATACATGTTTAGATACGAAGTTGCACACCGTACGTGGTGTGCAAGTGTGTTTGATCAACCGCTAAACCGTTAAAGCTGCATTGTACTACCAACACTGATACAGTGCTAGATGCAGTTGGCAGAATGTACAAACGCTGCAACTGTTGCAGTTTACGGCTTAGGAGTGCATTATTAGTGGACCATACTATGATAGAGTAGAAAATTCCACTCGAATATTTTCTAGTCAATAGTAGAAGGAAAAAAATTACGAAACTAAATTTTACTCAGTTGCATGCTAACCTTAGTGAAGTGATTCACATTGATACTAGTTGACTTTGAAATACAGTATAATAATATCATAGATTATGAAATGTAGATTGTTTGGCAAATAAATCTGTCAGAAAAAAAAACTGACAATTAATTTACATAAATATGTATAATAAGATCCACAGAGAACTTCACGCCGAGTATTTGCCGCTCCTAGCGGAACTATGTATTCATGATAATCGGATAACGGTAGTGAAGCGCATACGATTCAGTAAAGGGTTGTTAACTAACCTGTTGTGATCAGGCCAACTTGGAAAAAGATTGATCAGAAAGGGTATCAGTAACTATGCGAAATATGCGTGCAGATAAACGGATTTTATCGGATCTCAACATAAACAAGTCTCCTGGACCAGATGGTATACCGGCACTGGTCTATTAGCCAAGCTTTTCAACATTTTATACCACTCCGGAAAATATCCTGTATGCTGGAAAGTTGGTAATACTCCTAAAAAGGGGGAGGCTAACAATCCTGATAACTACCGCTCATGTTCTAACGATATTAGAGTGGGATGTGTTCCTCTGATATAAGCGAACTTGTTCCCGATATCTGTATATTTTAGGGCAACACGTGTCTTTCAACAAGAACACACTCATTTGTAGTCGTTTTGCGACCGACAACTTTCATATGTGGGCCCGAGGTTCAAAGTCTATTTTGGAGCTACTCGACCGCGTACAGGAGTGAGCGAAGATACTTAATCCAATCCAAATGGAACTTCAAAGTCTATTTTGGAGCTACTCGACCGCGTACAGGAGTGAGCGAAAATACTTAATCCAATTCTATTGATTGATTAAAACAACCCAACGTGAGGTGTATTTCACTGTTCTATTCGATATTATAATGGAATACGTTCCTCTGATATTAGGAAACTTATACCCGATAAACGTCTAAACACACGTCTTTAATAAAGAACACATACATTTGTGGTTCTTTCGATATTAGAGTGGAATATCTTTCAACAAGAACACACTCATTTGTAATCGATTTCCGACCGCCAACTTTCATATATGGACCAAAGGTTCCAAGTCTATTTTGGAGCTACACGACCGCGTACAGGAGAGAGCGAAGATACTGATGGTATCCAATTCTATTGATTGTTTAAAGCATCGTCGTAACGTTGGGTGTATCGATATTACAATGGAATGTGTTCCTCTCATATTAGGAAACTCATTCCCGATACACGTATTAACACACGTCTTTAATCAAGAACACACCCATTTGTAGTCGATTATTCTATGGATCGCATAACACATTATAGGGAAAAGTCATGCTGTACCGTCCGCACTTTCGGTGTTAAAAGATTTAAACACTACTCCCTCCATCCTCCCTACAAAAACTATTTTCCTAATTCTAGCACAATACTACATGAATAATGGTCATCCCCTGAGTGCTAGTCCAAGAAAAAAAGGACACGATATCTCGAAAATCTGATGTGATGGAATAATTTTGTGACCAGATTTAAGTACTGCCTACCAGACTTGAGTTCCTTTAGAAAAGTATACTTTAGTTTCTGGGTTTCAACTTGCTGAACTTCAGGTCTGAGTTGAAGAACAGTTCATAATTATCTATTAAAGACGGTCAGACCAATTTTTCTTGTTTAGCTTTCGATAGTTTTGTATCCCGTGGTGTAATTTATTACTTCGAGTAACTGTTTATGTTGTCTACATTAACCTCTTAGTTTTACCTCGAAGAGAGGATGGAGACAAAGAAATACTACTAATATAACTTGGTAGAATCCATTAAAACTATATATAAAAATATAAGTAGTTTGGTGGGGTTTCTCCCCCGCCCCAAAACAACAAGTGTAGACTAATGTCAGAAGTACAGCATCACTACCTGTACCATGCACAACTGTAGGGTATTAGAAAATAAACGTTAATGAACGGAAATGAGTTTTTGAGTAAAGATTTGAAAAACACAACAACAAATAATTCAGTATTTCTATAGACATAGTAGAGTCAGACCATAGAAGAGTAGCTATAGCTAACTGCCCAAATTGAGTTGAAACAAACTAATACGAGCATAAGGCACAGATCATTTTAAAACTTTGGAGCGTTAAGTACGCGTGTTTTTTGTTAAGAATCAAACGTATAAATAAAAACATTTATAATAATAAAATTCGATTAAGACAACAAACGGTGTACGTGTTTGAAATTAAGAATATTGTTTTTTTTTTTTTTTTTTTGTTTTCGTTATTTCTTTTATAATTTGTATCTCTTTTTATAACTTAACACTTTAATAGGAAAACAAAAATTTGTATAATTATTGCAAATTAAGTGAATTGTTAATCACTTTTTCAAATAAGTGAATGCATGTAGAATTGGCTGTGTGGCTTTGAAGTGTTCAAAATAAAATATCAAAGAAACGGTGTAATAATTTTATAAGCTATTTTTATAAAATTCAATACAACGGGTTTTGTTTTATTATGTCATACTTAATATTGAACTAGTTTCAAATTCATTAATAAAAGTAAGTTTGAAAAAAATTTGTATGTTACAAACTTAAGATTTTCCGGTTTATTTTTTATGTGAAAAATTTGTTTAAAGAAAACGCAACGCAATTTAATTTTTTTTGCTACACAACAAATAAAATTTGTTTAAATTTAAGATAAAGAAATTGTAAATGAAAAAAAAAAAAAACTGATATAAAATGTTAAATTTTAAATAATACAAATTGTTTTACATATTCCCGGTCTATGACATGTATTGAGTATACGTGGTGTGTTTGATAAGTTAAGGGGGGAAAATATAATTGTTAAAATTGTAAATTAATTTGTTGTTATGATTTTATAATATTTCTGGTTGTATTAAAATTTGGTGAATATTTGTTATATTGAATTGTTTGTTAGATTTATTAAACAACCTTCGTATAATGGTTTTCATAAATCCAAATATATTTTCATTATCTTTCCTTTCCCTTTACATTTTATATACGTTCATACAAATTTCAATAATAATTGAAGTGATGCCAGAGTAATTTATTTGCTAAAAGCCGTTTTCAAATATAATAAATTCTCCAAACAACCGATTTATGACTAAAGACTAGACTAGGGTTCTTTCAGTGTTAGAAGTTATATATTTTTAAAAGAAAATTTTGGAAATTTTATAGAACATTTATATTTTTACTAGCTATACCCAGTGTGCTTTGCTACCCTAAAAACAATATAAATAAAAATCCCCACTTAACGATTTTGAAGATTCTAACTATAATAGTTTTTTATATAGATATATATATATGTATATCATTCAAATTATTGCAAGTTCGCTAATTTTTCTAAACGTTAATTTAAATTTGAAGATTTTAACTTTAATAGTTTCCAAGATTATCGAATGTTTGTATTTAAATAATATGGGAAGTGCCACGCCCTCTGCTACTAGTGCGCCCACTTTTTATCCTAAATAATCATATTGAAAATTTGAGGACTCTAACTGTTATATTTTCTCAGATATACTGATTTAATATTTTCTTAATATGTAAGGTGACACGCCCACTCTAACCATTTCGCCCATTTTGTCCAAAAATATTCTTATGGATGTCAAAGTTGTACGTGCAAAATTTGAGAACTCTAATTGCACCAGTTTCCAAGATATACGACTTTTAATAGTTATTTAGTAAGTAGGAGTGGCACCTCGCCCACTTGAAATTTCAAAATAAAAAGTAGCCTAATTTTCCTTCTAGGCATACAGGAACACACTGTGAATCGGTTTAGCCGTTTTTATAGTAAATATTCTTTATTTTTTGTAGAAAATTTTAGATAAAATTTAAATTTTTATTGAAAATTTTCGATAAATGTCTTTTTTCATAAAAAAGTTTTTGAGAAATTAAATTTTTTTATAAAACATTTTTGATAATTTTTTTTCTTAAAGAAAATTTTTTAATACATTTTACTTTTTAAAGAAAGTCTTCAATGTTTTTATAAAAATTTTGATAAATTTAATTTTTTATGGAACATTTTCGATAAATTTCTATTTTTATAGAAAATGTTCGATAAAGTTTTCCTTATTATAAAAAATTTGCGATAAATTTTACTTTTTATAGAAAATTTTGATTACATTTATCTATTTAAAGAATTTTTTGGTAAATTTCACTTTTTACAGCCAATTTTCGATAAATTTCTCTAAATTTCATCAAATCTTCTATTATTTTCACTTTTTATAGACATTTTTTCTACTTTTTTTCTTTTTATAAAAATTTTTTGATAAATATATATTTTTATAGAAAATTTTCAATAAATTTGTTTCTTTTTATATCAAATTTTTGATATATTTTCTCACTTTATAGAAAATATTCGTTAATTTTTTTTTTATTTTTATAAGAGATTTTGAAAAATTTCAGTTTTTATAAAAAATTATTGATTAAATTCTTTTTTTAAAAAAATAGTTTTGATAAATTTCACTTTTTAAAGAAAATTTTTCAAAAATTTCTGTCTTCATAAAAAATTGATAAATTTCTTTTGTTTTTAATAATTTTATCGAAAATTTTTTATAGAAAATTTTCGATAAAATGTTCCATTTTATAGAAATTTATCGATAATTTTCTCTAGGAATAACCTATTTTGATAAATTTTATCTTTTTACGGCAAATTTTCTATAAATTTTCGATAATTTTCTCATTTTTTGATAAATTTCTTCTTTTATAGAAAATTTTCGATAAATTTTCTCTTTTTACGGCAAATTTTCTATAAATTTGGCCGTTAAGGCCAACTTTTTAAAATTTTTTCTTTTTTTAATAAAATTTTCAATAATTTTCGTTTTATATCAAAAATTTTTACTATTTTTATAAAAAATTCGATACATGTTCTTTTTACATGTATTTTGACAAATAAATCTTTTTATAGAAAAGTTTCGACAAAATATTTTTCATTTTACAGTAAATTTATGATAAATTTTTATTTTTTATAGAAAATTTTCAATAAATTTCTGTTTTAATAACATTTTCGATCAATTTTATCTTCAAAAAGAACAGTTTTGATAAATTTTTCGTTGAAAAATATCAATAAATTCTCTATTTGTAGAAACATTTTTTTATTTATAGAATATTATCGATAAATTTTAATTTTTAAAGGAAATTTTTGTTAAATTGCTCTTACTGTTGAAAATATTCGTTAAATTCTTTAAAAGAAATTGATAAATTTCCTTTTTATTTTTATATAAAATATTTGCTATTCTATCTTTTTGGCAAAAAAAAAAATATGAAAAATTTCTTTAAAAACTGTTAATCTGGCAACTATTTCCTTTGTAACGCAAACATTGGTTGCGCTGCATTTCAAAATAATAATTTTGTGCCTGGTACGAAACGTGCGAGTTTTTGGTAAAGCTTATGAGAGTAATATTTACTCTAATGGACGGATGGATGGTTGAGGATGATGCTGTCGTTATTTGTTTTTTTTTTTTTTTATTTTGCAGTAAAGTCTTACTGACTATCTGTCTGTCTGTCTGGCTTTGTATTTCATTGCCTCTACAACTGCATTGCAGCAGCCATTGTCATAGTTAACGCGTCTAAATATTGAATATAGTAAATATTGCGATTATATATAGTTTTTTTTAGTTTTTTTATTTGAACTGAGAAAGAAAGTGTCTTTGAAATAAGACAGAATACTTTTGGTTTCAGTATGACGAACTGTTTTAACATTTTTAGGAAAAGATTTATATAAAATATTAAGTCTTCCCTATAAAGAAGCTCTTTACCTTGATACTTTTGATTTACGGAATGAGAAGCAAATTTAATTTTCGAAATTAACATACTGACATTGACTGAAAATTGCTACAAATATATAAGATATCAAATAAACATCTTTTCAGAATGTAAGATTTTCGGGGAATTTTCAAAATTCGATAATAAGAAACAACATTTAATATTAAACTTATTTGTAATTCAGATATTTTCCACTTAAATTGAAATGAGTTCATAATAGTTATATTAAGAAGACCGCCATTAATATTGGCATTTCAAATTGTATTCGGAAAAGATCAGATGTAAACAAATTCGATTTGTTCTCTTTTCAATTTATATTTAATTCTCAATTTTCTTTTTTATAGAAAAGTTTTGGAATTTCTTTCTTGTTTATAGAAATTGTTTGGAAAATTTATCTTTTTATAGAAAATTTTCGGAAATATCTCTTTTTTATCTTCTCCTTTACAGAAAATATTTGGAAATTTCTTTTTTTTTTCGCAAATTTCCCTTTTTATAGAAACATTTCGGAAAAATCTTTTATTGAGAAAATTTTCGGAAATTTCTCTCTTTTATGGAATTTTTTTGAAAACTTGTCTTTTTCATTGAAAATTTTTCGGAAATTTTTTTATAGAAAATTTTCGGAAATTTTTTATAGAAAATTTTCGGAAATTTTTTATAGAAAATTTTCGGAAATTTCTTTTTTTTATAGAAAATTTTCGGAAATTTATTTTTTTTATAGAAAATTTTCGGAAATTTCTCTTTTTTATAGAAAATTTTCGGAAATTTCTCTTTTTTATAGAAAATTTTCGGAAATTTCTCTTTTTTATAGAAAATTTTCGGAAATTTCTCTTTTTTATAGAAAATTTTCGGAAATTTCTCTTTTTTATAGAACATTTTCGGAAATTTCTCTTTTTTATAGAACATTTTCGGAAATTTCTCTTTTTTATAGAACATTTTCGGAAATTTCTATTTTCTTTATAATTTTTTTTTGCTTTTCGGAAAGTTCTCCTTTTGTATAGAAAATTTTTCGGAATTTCTCTATTTTAGAAAATTTCTTTTCTATAGAAATGTTCCGGAAATTTTTCTTATAGAAATTTTACTTTTCATAGAAAATATTCCATACATTTTTAGGAATTACAAAGTCAGATAGTCCCATTTATTTCTTAATGTTACAAAGACAACATCAAAATTAATAATACCCTACAAATATGGTGAAATTTACAGAAATTTATAAATAATCTCATCATTTAAGAAAAAAATTTATATAAAAATAAAAAAAGAAATGAATTTTTTTAACAATATTTTCTACCATGTCCGTCCCAAGTCGTCATATTTTCCATATACAACACATCCAGCATACTCTTCGTACCATGCTCTGGCCAGTGATTATGTTTTGTTTTTGAGTATGTAGAGGAGTTTCAGAGCGACCTCCATTTAGCGGCTGCGGCGCCATTGAGCATACAACTGGCTTATCATCTGAACTTCAGCCTTATTCGCAAAAAAATGAAAAAATAAAATTGTGTTCAAGCTTTTGTTGATGTTATGGAATTATTTATGTTTTTTATATTTATATAAATTTTTTATTATTTATTTATAATATTTGTTTTTGTTTTCTTTCGTTTTGTTGTTTTTACACATTCACGAATAAGAAAAAAAAAATTATATATTTTTTTTTTGCAAATTTCTACGAAACGTTGTTTAATATTATTTTATTGTTATTTTTATTTTTCGTTTCATTTTGTATTCAAATTTGAACGGAGAAACAAGTTTATTTTTGATTCGTAATAAATCGACCAAAACGGAGTGAACCAAAAAACAGTTTAGTGTTTAATACCTTCTTTTTTTGTGTGTTTATGTTAAATTAATTGCGTTGTTTAGAGCTTAACTAATTAAAATAAATTTAAAAACAAACTATATTTTAAAAACAAGTTAAACTAATTTAAAAACAACAAAAAAAGTTTGCACTAATTTTTAAATAACAACATAACGTTTTGTTTTCTCTCAGCAATTGGCCTACAATACTTTCATAAATTCCCCTTCCTCACAACAATCTCGTGGATCTAATTGTTCTCTAATCGTATTTGTTCATTGGATTCAATAATAAATTAATTGTTTGGACAATTTTTTTTATATTTATTTATTTGATTCAAAACGACGACTTTGATTTTGTGAAGCTGTGCGAGTACAATTTTTTGTTATTTGTTGTATCCATTTTCAATTGGTTTCATACAATTTGCTGCCGCTGTTAGCTGTGACTGACCATGGCATTTTTTCGTAAATGGAAAACCCACTATAAACACAAAAGTAAGTAATTTTTTGTTTAAATATTTTTGTTTATAATATTCGCTTTATCTGTATTTAATTTGTTTTAAACAAAAGAAAAAAAAAAAAAAATACCTTTCGTGTAAGCAAACATTTTTATAAATCTAGATCGAATTGTTGATACATTATTAATGTTACAAATTGTTATAGGAAATAAGAGAAATTTTGACTAATTCCAGTAATGGGAGAATAGAGTATTAATTAAAGCATGAATACAGTTTTTACCGAAATGGTTCTATAATGGAATTCATCTAAATTGTTCTATAAATATATACAGTATAGTCCATAGTCTAGTCTATAGTCTATTCTATAGTCTAGTCTATAGTCTAGTCTATAGTCTAGTATATAGTCTAGTATATAGTCTAGTCTATAGTCTAGTCTATAGTCTATAGTCTATAGTATAGTTTAAAGTCTAGTCTATAGTATAGTCTAAAGTCTAGTCTATAGTCTAGTCTATAGTCTAGTCTAAAGTCTAGTCTAAAGTCTAGTCTATAGTCTAGTCTAAAGTCTAGTCTATAGTCTAGTTTATATTCTAGTCTATAGTATAGTCTAAAGTCTAGTCTATAGTCTAGTTTAGTCTAAAGTCTAGTCTATAGTCTAGTTTATAGTCTAGTCTATAGTACAGTCTAAAGTCTAGTCTATAGTCTAGTCTAAAGTCTAGTCTATAGTCTTGTCTATAGTCGAATCTGACTATCAGTCAATAGTCTAGTCTATAGTTGAATCTGACTATCAGTCAATAGTCTAGTCTAAAGTCTAGTCTATAGTTTAGTCTAAAGTCTAGCCTATAGTCTAGTCTATAGTCTAGTCTATAGTCTAGTCTATAGTCTAGTCTATAGTCTAGTCTATAGTCTAGTCTATAGTCTAGTCTATAGTCTAGTCTATAGTCTAGTCTATAGTCTAGTCTATAGTCTAGTCTATAGTCTAGTCTATAGTCTAGTCTATAGTCTAGTCTATAGTCTAGTCTATAGTCTAGTCTATAGTCTAGTCTATAGTCTAGTCTATAGTCTAGTCTATAGTCTAGTCTATAGTCTAGTCTATAGTCTAGTCTATAGTCTAGTCTATAGTCTAGTCTATAGTCTAGTCTATAGTCTAGTCTATAGTCTAGTCTATAGTCTAGTCTATAGTCTAGTCTATATAGTCTAGTCTATAGTCTAGTCTATAGTCTAGTCTATAGTCTAGTCTATAGTCTAGTCTATAGTCTAGTCTATAGTCTAGTCTATAGTCTAGTCTATAGTCTAGTCTATAGTCTAGTCTATAGTCTAGTCTATAGTCTAGTCTATAGTCTAGTCTATAGTCTAGTCTATAGTCTAGTCTATAGTCTAGTCTATAGTTCTAGTCTATAGTCTAGTCTATAGTCTAGTCTATAGTCCTAGTCTATAGTCTAGTCTATAGTCTAGTCTGGTCTATAGTCTAGTCTATGTCTAGTCTATAGTCTAGTCTATAGTCTAGTCTATAGTCTAGTCTATAGTCTAGTCTAGTCTAGTCTATAGTCTAGTCTATAGTCTAGTCTATAGTCTAGTCTATAGTCTAGTCTATAGTCTAGGTCTATAGTCTAGTCTATAGTCTAGTCTATAGTCTAAGTCTATAGTCTAGTCTATAGTCTAGTCTATAGTCTAGTCTATAGTCTAGTCTATAGTCTAGTCTATAGTCTAGTCTATAGTCTAGTCTATAGTCTAGTCTATAGTCTAGTCTATAGTCTAGTCTATAGTCTAGTCTATAATCTAGTCTATAGTCTAGTCTATAGTCTAGTCTATAGTCTAGTCTATAGTCTAGTCTATAATCTAGTCTATAGTCTAGTCTATAGTCTAGTCTATAGTCTAGTCTATAGTCTAGTCTATAGTCTAGTCTATAGTCTAGTCTATAGTCTAGTCTATAGTCTAGTCTATAGTCTAGTCTATAGTCTAGTCTACAGTCTAGTCTATAGTCTAGTCTATAGTCTAGTCTATAGCCTAGTCTATAGTCTAGTCTATAGTCTAGTCTATAATCTAGTCTATAGTCTAGTCTATAGTCTAGTCTATAGTCTAGTCTATAGTCTAGTCTATAGTCTAGTCTATAGTCTAGTCTATAGTCTAGTCTATAGTCTAGTCTATAGTCTAGTCTATAGTCTAGTCTATAGTCTAGTCTATAATCTAGTCTATAGTCTAGTCTATAGTCTAGTCTATAGCCTAGTCTATAGTCTAGTCTATGTATAGTCTAGTCTATAGTCTATTATATAGTCTAGTCTATAGTCTATTCTATAGTCTAGTCTATAGTCTAGTCCATAGTAAGTCTATGTATAGTCTATAGTCTAGTCTATAGTCTAGTCTATTGTCTAGTCTATAGTCTAGTCTATAGTCTAGTCTATAGTCTAGTCTATAGTCTAGTCTATAGTCTAGTCTATAGTCTAGTCTATAGTCTAGTCTATAGTCTAGTCTATAGTCTAGTCTATAGTCTAGGTCTATAGTCTAGTCTATAGTCTAGTCTATAGTCTTGTCTAAAGTCAGTCTACATAGTATATGAAAAACTCATAAGCTGTCAAAATCTTTTATTTAAACAGACTGTCCCCAGGAAACTAAAAAATTTCTATCATAAAAAAACTCAGGTTAAAGACCTTTTTACTTGAAATGTTTAATTTTTCGGTACTTTGAAAGTTTGCCGCAATAAATAAACTAAACTTAATTTGGAAATCTAGTAAAAGTAAACATTTGAAACATAACGTTGACGCCTATTAATCGTTTTAATTGTTTATTTGAACAAATAAAACTAATTAAAATAGAAATTATTTATAAATATATGCACGTAATAAAACAACTATGTAATTAACAATATAAAATGAGTTTGTTTTTTTTATAAATGAACAATTTTTAAGTTCAAATGTTTGAAATAGTTTTTGCATGTCTCTCTCTTTTACTCTCTCTAGCATTTGAAAGAAAAAAGCAGGTGAGTTGTTGAGAGGCGAAAACGATTAAGTCATTTAAATGTATAATAATAATTTATAGAAATATAAATACTAGTATTGAAAGTTAACATAATATAGAAATTTGTTTAATTTAGTTAAATATGTATGATATCATAAAATAAATTGCAGGCAATCTGCTTTTTTGGGAGATAAATTTTATTTTGCGAAGTAGTTAAAGTTAAACTTTTTAAAAATAAGGGGGCGTTTATTAATAAAATTGATAAAATTTATTATATAAAAAATAAAAAACAACTTTTTGTTTTAGTTAAAACTTAAACCAATTTGAAAATATGAATATTCAAAACAGTTTTTAATATTATTGTTTTCTATAATTAAGTATATAAGCAGAAGTATGTTTTTAGGATATGACGCATATGTTTTTAGGATAATTTTGTTTTAAAAATGAAATTTGTTTACAAAAAATAATCAGTTTTTTAGTTTGTACTTTAACTTAAGTTGATGTATGTATTTACTATGATTCATGAACTTTTTGGCGATATTTCCTTAAAAAGTTACTACCGGTTATAGTATGATAAAGTTAAATGTTTTTAGTTTAAGTTTCCGGTATATAATATACTTTCGATTGTTTACAAAAAATATATAATGTGAAGGTCACTACTACGCAAGTTCATTTAAATATAGCATTTTATAACCACCAATAGCTGGGAATATATTGATTTTATCCTTGCGTTAATAACACATCGATCATATACCCACAAAAGTATATACATACATATATTCTGGGTTCTGGCTGTTAAGATCACGACCAACTAGAGATGCTAAGGGGCTGAAATTTTAAATTCTTTTATGAAAATATCGATCTATGATCAACTCCGTTTTTCCATAAGCATTAGTATCATCAACAGTTTACATTTTATAAAAAAAACATCGTTTATAACTCAGGATGTGGTCTTGTCGTACTCCTTGATTTGTTAAGAACTCTTCTGAGGCCGTTGGTTCAACATAACAGATTAAGTTCAATCATGAGGATATCATATTTAATTAGTGAGATGTTGAAGATATCATTGAGGCTAGTAAGGCATTACCCAAAATCCTTGCTCTCTACGGCACCCTAGCGATGGCCAATTGAGGTTTTCCTTAATCAGCATAGATTCGCTGCAGCTCTTCCCACGGTTAATTGATAATATCTGAAATCAAAGTGTCCCATGAACAATGCAGTTATAACTGCAGAATACTATAGTATTCTGAGATCAGTTTTATTAAACGATAAAAGCTTTTGGTATTTTCCCTTTAAGAGCATTATTAACACCTTGTCTGATTAAACCCTGATATGGCCGGTACCCACAAAGTTGTCAGCTACATGGACTCCTTGAGAAATTTATTTAATCTCATGAACCCCTAAAAATGTATTCATTTTATGCCTTTTGATTGTAATATATGATTAAGGTCTAGAAATTGTGATACTTCTCATGATCTAGTCCATAAGTAAAGTTGCCCAAACAAGTAAATATCTCAGACGTATCATGTCTCTCTCCTATAATTGAGAAACTTTCTAGACAATCATTGTAAGAGACACTAGCTAAAAGTTAAGTTTAGCTGGTAGAAGTTTAAAAGTTAGAATATTGCCTTTATTATCGAGAGATCATTGGTTCCAAATTTGAAATGATCTTAATAAGTAAAGAGATATTCATAGTTCTGTTTTATTTTGTTACAACTCTTAGCGAATCCGCAGGAATGTTACCACCGACTTTGCCTCTCTAGAGAGAAGGAAATCGACCTGGAATTACTCTCAGATATTGACATTTTTTGAGATCCTTTACAAATATAACATTATAAAGTAATTGGTTACAAAAATCATAAAACTGTTCATATAATCCATAGGGAACTAATAATATTGTAGAAGAAATTCTAAAGCCTTGATAATCTTGATAATTTTAGAAATTTGTTTAATAAAATTTAAATATGTACGACGCATTTTTTTTGCAAAAAAAAAAAAAATTACCCTCGCAATTTTTTTTTTAATCTCTCAATCTAGTCTAAGTAGTTTTCTTTATAAACAGCCGACTCTACCTTGAGTTCATATAAGGGTATCAATTTATTACAAATTTTACAACAACAAAATCTATAAAAAAAACTATTAAATTTAATGTTATTATTTGTTTTTGCAATTCCCACAGAATTTTACATCAGACGATGCTATATAGACGGTGAAGATTGGGGCTTAGATGTGAAAACCCCCAAAGATGCTAAACAAGCTGATGATTTACAACTGAACTTTGAGGGCAGGTTGGAGGCTGATGATGAGGAAGATATAAGCCTATATTTCAGACGTACGACATCAAATATCTGGGTTGTACACCCATCGATAATTAAACGTTCCGAAAAAGTTACTTCGGAGGCTATAAAAACTGTGATTGCCAATGCCAAAGCGGGGTGGTAGAAAAATTAAAACACAAAAACGCGTCAAAGTTAATATCTCACAGGAGGGTATTGAAGTATTGGATCATGCCACCGATGATTCCCTAATGCGTTTTTCCATCTATAAAATTTCCTATTGTTCTGTAGATGCCTTTCCAATTGATAATGCTTTCTCGTTTGTGCGTTCTGAACCGGATCCATTGTCGGATAAGGAGAAATTGTCTTGCCATGTATTTTTGTGTACCCTAACGTAAAATTGCCCATGAAATTACTTTGTTGGTGGCACGTTTGCTTTGAGAATGCCTACTCAAAATTGCGCGCGATACAGTGGTTCATCAGGTGAACAGGTTAACAATAATAATAGCACCAACAATAACAACAACAATATTGAGAGTAGTGCTAAATTTGAAGCCAAAAATATTCTTAAAGAACAAAATGGTTTCTTGGTTTCATCGAATCCAAAGTGAGATACATTATAATACACCCGATATGAACAAAAGAAAGTTGATAATCCTCTTATCGATTTAGCGGCCACCGATAATGATGTACGAAAATATTTACAAAACACTTGGGTATCATTCGAAGATGATCATGAGCAGGGCGGTCATCGCATGGTGGCCTGTTAAATGTTCGCAAGAAAGTGCATGATCAATTGTAGAATTGTTTTTTGTAGTTATTTTAAGTGATAATTTTCTTTTTAAAAATTTTAATTTAATCCTTAAACACAATTTTAACATTTTGTGCAATACGTACCAATAAACATATATTTTTATTGTATATAAATTATATTATGTAAATTTTTAAATTTAATAAAAAAAAACTTTGATAAATATATTTTTTAAAAATAAAATGTGGTCACCCCAAATGTTTTTTTATAACTTAATACTACTTTTAAGGTGCATGTATTAACTCATTAAAATTTGAATTGTAGTCTCTTGATTTGTATTATCAACGCTCTTACATTATTTATGACATAATTGGGTCATTAAACAAATGTTAGAAATTATTGACATTGCATATTTAATGTCTATGCAATATTGTCTTAAATAATATTTTGATTTGTCAGTTTATTGAACTTTAGGGAAATATGAAGATAATAAATAAAAATGTTTTATTAAGGGAAAACTACTCAGTTATACATATAGCGTACGTTAGATACCCTATAGATAGTCATAAGCAGAAACTATACAAAATATTTTAGATTTCGAGAAGAGTGGGTCTGCTTAAAAGATAAAGTATGTATCTTGATTAAACGTTCTAACAGGAATGATTTCCTAATTTGCGATGCTATCCGCTATCTGGATCTTTATAGATAGCGGAATCGATAAAGCTATGGCTGTTTGTCTCTCTAGCTGACTGCTTGTTGAAATCTTCGGAAAATCCAAAATATCGTCGGTATCCAAATCTTTAATTATACGGACCGTGGGTCAGTAATTAAAAAATAAAAACAATTAGTTTAACATCTGAAATTTTTGACTATCCGATACTTTTTCACAAATTCGTTAAGATCCCTTAGTAACACATCCTAGAGAAAATCCAAACATGAAAGATAATTCTGCGCTAAGATATCACAGTTTGTACTCTATAGAGCTGGCCAGTTACATAAGAGGGTACTGTGCCGATTGCCGTCCACTCAATCAATAATTAGTGGCTCACATAGGTCTACCCAATTGCCGTCCCGTTGTGATGCCCTAGTGGTAGTAGGAGCCTATTAAAGTACTACTCTCTACTTCCAGATTTAAACCAGATTCAATTTAGAATATTTTTAGGGCATATCCCAGATAGCTCATCCAGAACAAGAGAGAGCTGCAATGCAAAGCAGAGGAGGTGAGGTATTGTTTCTCTTCATCCTGATTATGACAACTACTAGAGTAGTAGTTATATTCGAGACACTTTCTTCTGGCGGGATTGTCAATTGCACAGTGTCCCGTTATGTCTGATACCAGCATTATTATCTGCACCCTGAGAAATAACTATAAGCTTGATTTGGGAGCATGTATATAGGTCAAATTGACCTCGTAGAGAGACAGGTGGTTTCGCTATAACATCTGATTTGAGACATTTCATATAGTTCAGTCTGAACCAATGACAGTTTCTAAGAAAGATATCAATAAATGCATTGATCTCATTTTTCCCTCTCATCGCATCATTCCTGGCAAGTTCGTCAGCTATACAATTTCCCTCACATTTATCCTATAATATTTCTGAGTCTCATTCACGCGGCATTCTACGGTTAACCTATATGTCGTAAAGACACCCATTAGATTTCTGATCACAGCATTGCTGTTAGTATACATACATATATCACCCGATATTTGATAATACCTCAGCCAGTTAGCAGATATCTCTGACTTTCCTTTATCTAATCAAGATCTGTATTAACTGTTGCATGGACAACCGATACAATACTTCAAAATCAAGGTCCTTTCCCGTGTAATACAGAGCTAAAGCATCTTGAATATTATGCATGTGATTATAGTGACTTTATGACTTCCAAACTTTCTTTCGTCCAATTGCCGAGCGATATCCTTTTATTAAAGATGATCTATAATTGTCATTCGTTGGCAAATATACTCGTGCTTTAGAACCCAATTCAATGCTACAGAGTATCGTCTAAGTTCGGACAGATAGAGTGAATTGCAATTAAGAACACATTTCGACAAATCGGAGATATGGTTGATAATGTTTCTGTCGATTCTTTAGCATGTCATTAAAATCTGCGATATAGATTATTGAAAATGATATATACTAATGATTTTCTAAATATCTGGAATCTTAAACCATTATAATCGGATTCAAAGGTTAAAATTTACGATTTTTCATTAAAACATTTCAACAGCCGAAATATGGCACGAAAATACAATGGCATTTAGAGATGAATATATATTTTACAAATGACATCAAATTTATATCAAGTTTTTAGATTAATTCCTTTTTAAATCGTAAAATACCGAAATTTTAATCTTTATTAAACCTACACGGGAGAATTTGCATGTTTATTAAGGGGAAATAACAGCAGTGTTTACATTAACATTCTGGGTTAAACATTTTGAAACGATAGTTCAAATTAAGTTATATCGCATTGAATTTTGGAGGATAGGTTATGTAGGGTATATTTGTAACATATAACGTTCAAGCTTTTGGGAGCGAAACTCCTTCCTAGTACACTCTGAAAATATTGCAAGAATGTTTGAGCTTCAATTTTGATTTTTAACAGATCAGCAAACAACATTTTTTTGAAGGACCATGAAAACCGATCAGCACACAATTTTTAATGTCTTGTTTTTTTTTTTTGGTTCGATAAATTTGGCAGAATTTTATGTGGAAATAAATTTCAAACATTATGACCTTTAATGTCTAGTTTCAAAGAAACATTTGTATTGCAACATAAGAGATCGGAAATCTTTTTAATCGGCACAAAAAATACCAATTCTGAATCGATTACTAAACATAAATTTCATTAATGAAGAGCATATTATGTGAAAAAAATCTCTCAGTGCACTTACTAACGGTAACATTCGACGACAAAGCGTGCAATATTGAACACATGGTACCACAAAAAAAAAGTTTATAAGAAATTGAGATTTA
>NW_023995333.1:0-42500 GCF_015586225.1 Lucilia sericata | reverse complement strand
AATAGTTGGCTGCGTAAATGTGCCTTACAAAAGGATTCCATTTCGGAGGATATTGATGGGGGTAAGTTGCAAAAATATAATAAAAAAAAAACGATACATTGACAGTTTTCATACAAAAGTTATTCTAAGCGGGAGATATCTACCGGTTAAACGATAACCAGAGATTGAGATAATGAGTCTAAAAATATTTTTTTAATTAGAGAAAAATTTTAAATGCACTTTAAAAAGTAAATATTTTTAAAAATTATTATTATTATTTTTTTTTTAATAAAAAATAAAATTCAGGAAAATTTTTTATCGAATTTTGAGAGCTGTTTTTAATTGTAGAAAACTGTTATGAACAAAATACTTTTAGAAAAAATATAAACTTAATTTTTATACAATTTTTACAGATGCTGATAAAAAATCCGATTCCCCTATGCCTGTCATAAAACGTACTGTATTTCAACATAATACCATTATTAATCGTAATGTTATGCAGTGAGTTGTATTATTTAAAGCAAATTCTTTAAACAAATTTATAAACTTTATTCGTTTTTTCAAATGTCTACCATTTTTCCCCATACAGTGATGCAAATATGCTTATAGAGGCAGTACCATTTACATCGGTTGGCAAACTACAGCCATTCCTATTGACCATGAACTCTTCCGCATTGCTGTTGGCGGATTTTCACTGTCATTTGACTATGCATGAGGTGTGTGGTTATTTGGGTGGCACCTGGGATATTAATTCGCACAGTAAGTTGTTTATTTTATAAAGAAAAAACGATATAAAATATAATTATTATATTTTAGCTTTGGCCATAACAAAAGCCTATCCCTGTCGCAATACCCGCTTTGATCGTTCTAAGGCTGGAGAGGTTGAACGTGAGATACAAAAAGCCATGATGAAAGATCAATTATTACTAGTGGGTTGGTATCATTCACATCCAAAGTTTCAAGCTGAACCTACTTTACGAGATTGTGATGCTCAATTGGATTATCAAATTAAAATGAGAGGATCTTCTGATGCCACCTATACGCCCTGTGTGGCTTTAGTGATATGTAAGTTTGTTACGTTTTATAAGAGTTTTCCCAAGATAAAATGTTGCTTTCTGTTTTTGTTTTCTAGCCCCTTACTTCGATGAAAATCCCACCTTGGAATCGGTGGTTAAATCAATTTGGGTTATGCCGCCCAATGAAAATAAACAAGCCTTGGAATATGGCCGCCCCATGCTGATGCAATACTCAGTTTTACCCGACAAAGAGATACCCGAAGAGGTACGCACTGAAATACAATCCTGTGTTGATTACTACACACAATTTCGCAATGAAGTGGTACGCTTCTCGAGCGTCTTCAGTGACGATGTTACATATATAGAAAAACTGAAAAATACTCTTTATCCCAAGTTTCCAATGAAGCAAAATGATAAAGCTTTATGGAATTGGATATGTGCCGTTTTGGGTTGTGAGCAGGAAGATGATTTTATACCACCAAAAACCATTAAAATCATTGACACTAAAGAAGAATTGCCGAAATTGCATATGGATACAAAATTGGAAATTAAACCGGAGGATGAATTAAAGTGTGATGATTTGACTACAAAACAATTAAGCTCAGCTGAGGAGGCTTTAAGAGCGGCTGAAGAACAACAGCAGGCGGAACAGAAAGCCAGTGAACTAAAGGTTTTATCTTTGCAAGAACAATTATGTTTGCCTTCTGGTCTCAATATGAATCCTGTAAGAATGTTATCGCCCTTGGCCACACCAAATCCTATTGCAACCACCACCACAGCCACTACAAATGCTACTAGCATTCCTCCCATTATACCGCCTCTAGTGCAACCACCGACAGTTCCTCCCCCGGGTTTGCTGCCACCTATGCCTCCTTCATTGCCATCATTGCCACAGTTGCCTACAGCAACCCCTAACTTGCCCTCTGCCTCACCCAGAGACAGTCCCATCACCATACCTTCAAACTCGGCTTCTCCGGCCAAATTTGAAATGCCCGTAAGAGCCTCTCCTTCACCAGCCAAGTCTGATACGTCTTCACACACTTCAAGGACTCGCAACTCTCCAGCACCCAGTCCGGGCAAGTTCAGTATTAGTGATATAGCCCGCAACAGCCCTAGTATTACACCCACCAACAAATTTGACCCCACAACAGGGGCTTTAGTGCCGCCCACTGTTTCCTCCTCAACAGCGCATGGCATGCCCTCGGCTAATGATTTGATGGCTGCTAGTTTGGCTCAATTGGCCGGCCAACTGCCGCCTAATTTCCTGCAAACCGATTTGGCCGCACTCTTCCAACAACGCAAAGATTATGGCAGTACATCACTCAATCAATTGGCTGCAGCCGCCGCAAAAGTAGGAGGACAAAATAAATCACAAAACGCCACAGCCACATCGACCTCAGCTGCAGCCCAATCTGGAGTACCCGATTTCTCTGATCCCAATGTGGCTGCCGCTGTGGCCGCTTACTCACAAAGCTTCAACATGCCTCGCCTGCAAGATATGATGCCACAGGCAGCAGCTCCTACACCCACACCAAGCAAATCAAAAGAGAGATCCTCCAAATCGTCTTCATCATCATCTTCTTCGTCCTCATCATCCACTTCGTCGAACTCGTATAAAACTAAACTAATGAAAGAATTGGATGAATTGAAAAATGATCCCTTGAAAATGAGTGAACTCATAAGATCACCAGAATATGCAGCTCTTTTACTGCAACAAGCCGAAGCTTTGGGAGCTACCACTTTGGGCACTTTGGGATTTGGTGCTGATTTTAGTTATCTAACAGGAGGCGCTGGTATGCAACCTTCAACCTCCTCGGCCACATCTTCAGCTGGAGGTAAAAGTAAAAATTCTTCAGCAGCAGCTGCTGCGGCCAATGCAGCCGCTGTATCGGCGGCAGCTTTAACGGCTGACTATAATAATCTTATACAAGCCTCCAAGCTATTGGGTTACGATTCATATTTACAGCAGCAAACAAAAAATAATGATTTAAATGCTTTCATACAACAACAAATGGCAGCTGCCGCAGCTGCTGTACAGGTCCCCTCAGCTCCTACTCCCAGCACTTCCAAAAAACAGCAGCAGCAACAGGCGCAAGCACAGGCTCAGGCACAGGCTCAAGCACAGGCTCAGGCACAAGCTCAAGCACAGGCCCAAGCTCAGGCTCAAGCTCACAACGATTATACTCAACTCTTGCAAACATACACCAAGTTTTTCGATCCCAACTTTGGAGCTTTAATAGCGGCTAAAGGTGCAGGTCCCTCTTCACATGAATTGTCTGCCTTGCTATCAGCCGGCGTGGGAGGATCTAGCGGTCCCTCCACCTCCTCCTCTTCATCGAAACAAAAACAAAAGGAAGCCCAACAGCAACTCACCCAACAAACTGATATGTTAAATCAGCTATTGCAATCGGAAAAGCAACAAAGCGATCTTAATGCTTTACTCTATCATCAAAACAAAGCTGCCGCTGACTTAAATGCTCTATTCGCACAACCTACCGGTCAGCCACCATCGGCAAATACACCATCATCCTCCAAATCAGGCGGTGGAGGCTCAGGACCTAATTCCACTGGTGCTCCCTCACCTTTAACTGATCCCGCTGCTGCTTATTATAATGCTTTGGCCCATGAGAAAATTCAAGATTATGCCGCTTTCTTTCAACAGCAACAACAACAAGCTGGTAAATTTGGTATACCCGATCCTTTAGCTAAGTCAACATTAGCCGCTAACAATCTGTTCATGTCTCCTTCAGCTTTGTTGAAAATGCAGCAAGAGTCGATAAATGCCATGATGATGAAACCACCCAAGTCGACTTCATCCTCCTCCCGTACACGGGAATCGTCGGCCTCACCAGCCCTGGAACGTCTAACACCCACAAAATCAGCCTTGTCTGGAGGCGGCGGCGGTAGTGGTGGCGGCTCGAATGCTGGAGGTGGTGGCGGCGGCGGTTCGGGAGGTGGTAAATATAATTTTAGTGCTGTAGATTTGGCCATTTCTAGTGTACCCTCCAATACTCCTTCACCAGCTCCTTCCGATGGCAGTAACTCTTCTTCGCATCGACGTCCTTCGAATACGCCTCCCGTGGATTTGACCCGTCTGTATGGTGAGTTGGCACCACCCGGTTCCCTGGCCGCTCTCAGTGTTGGTCTGGCCAATGCCGGCTTAGCCAATGCTGCCACCAAAAAACGCATGGAATTTTCCTCAATTGCCGACTTGGCTGCTCCACCACCAGCTAAAATACCCAAGACGGGTGATGATGTTTTGAATCTCTCAAATGAATAAATCAAGAATCGAAGAAGACTCAACATTCAATCATATTTTAAGACTCACACACATCATTTTCTTATTTAAATAAGTAAGAGTATTATTTTTGAAAAAGAACAGTTTTAAATTGAATAATAACAGTAATATTAGCTTAAGATTTGTAATAAACTTGAGCTGTTTAAAGCCCCCAACTCATAGAATGCTATAATTTGAATGCTACAGATTTTGTAAAGTAAGAAAAAAAGACAAACACATATTTAGAAAATTTAAATTAAAAATATCACTTGTATTTGGTTTGTTTTCTAAAAATGCTTAATTTTTTAACGTTTCTTTAACTTTGACTTTGTAGCTGTAGTTTTGTGGTGTTCTTTTTATTAATAGTTTTATATTTGATTCAATTTTCTCTCCCAATTATTTAGCTTCTAAAGCTATTGTATTTTTTTTTTTTATTTTCTATATCTATACTATTAATAATTTAGTTTTCTACTTTGTCTCCTCTTATAATTATTATTTTTATTTAACTTTATTCATCATCAGTATTGTTTAATAGTTTTCTTTCTTCTTTATGGTTTGAAAACTTTATTTAAGATGAACATAAGCTCAAATTATCTGTTTCTAAGGATTATTTCCTTTATACTCTGTATTTTTTTTTTTTTTGCTATTTAATATAATTAATTGTTTAAGGCATTCTCGTACAATACATATTGTGTATTATCAGTTTTATTTTTAAATTATAAAAGAGCAATAAACTTTAAATGTATTTTATTCTTAAACACAAACAGTTTAATTGTTGTTATTTGTTAAGATGTGATCCACTATTAAGTCATTTCAGATATTGCAGATAATGTTTAAGTCTATCTTGAAACAAAAATGCAGCCTAACCTATAGAACCTAATTTCTCTGATCCCAATGTATCAAATGCTATTGCCTTTTATTCCTAAAGATTTAACCCACATTAGACGCTTCTAACGTCATGTCCCACTTGTACGTATAATGCAAAACGAAATAGAAATTCTAAAAACGGCTTTTATATTCTTCGCCCTCATCGTAATCCAGTGTCAGGTATTTCACACTTGAACGTATTGCTGATCGAAAGAGTGATCTTCATATCGTCATTAACTTCTTCACATTCATTATGCTACTTTTCGAACATGAATGCACAGTTACTTCATCTAGAATGTCTGGTCGCAATGTGTAGCTACTGTTGCCTTTTATAACTATAGCTTTAACATACATCAAGTGCCTCTGACATCATCTTCTACTTTTATGTGTAAAACAAATCGCAATAGTGATAATCTTTCGTTGTCCTTATCAGGCACTACTTCCAACTCGAATACTACTCATTTCGGTGTCAAATGTTTCAGATATCAGCATCCACTTGTATATAAAGCATATCGAGGAGACATTGTCATGTCATAATAATCTTCTTCGCGATCATTGTCTTTGAAACTGAACGTCACATTTACTTCAATTTCAGCAGAAGTCTCCTACTTACGGCTGTTTTGAAAATCGGCATAACAACGATAATATATCTGTATGATCGATTTCTTGTAAAGCCTCAGCAAGTCTTCTTAACGAAATACATTCTGGACGTCCAATATTGAACAACTTTTTCGACCGTTGTCGTGAACAATTTTCGCCTCTAAGACGTCGTTAATTGTTGCAGATTTAACTAGAGACCTGATGTGGCGCCAACAGGAAATAATCGAGAAGTGTCAAATCTCACTACCTTGGTAGCTAATTGACAGATACATTTTCCGAAATTAGATTACCGTAATGATGATACGATCGTGTAAATCGCACCAAACGATGCATTGATTTTATCATTCCGTTTGTAACACATCGAAATACTGGCTGTAGACCCACCTTGAATAAATCATATCATATTTTCAAACAAAAAATCTTTGATCATTTGAACGTCACATTTACTTCAATTTCAGCAGAAGTCTCCTACTTACGGCTGTTTTGAAAATCGGCATAACAACGATATAACTAATATGTCTGAATGATAGATTTCTTGTAAAGCCTCAGCAAGTCTTCTTAACGAAATACATTCTGGACGTCCAATATTGAACAACAATATTGAGCGTTGTCGTGAACAATTTTGGCCTCTAAGACGTCGTTAATTATTGCAGATTTAACTAGAGACCTCATGTGGCGCCAACAGGAAATAATCGAGAAGTGTCAAATCTCATGACCTTGGAGGCTAATTGACAGATACATTTTCCGAAATTAGGTTATCGTTAATGACGATACGATCGTGTAAACCGCACCAAACGATGCATTGATTTTATCATTCTGTTCGTAACACATCGAAATACTGGTTGTAGTCCCACCTTGAATAAATCATATCATATTTTCAAACAAAAAATCTTTGATCATTTGGACGTCACATTTACTTCAATTTCAGCAGAAGTCTCCTACTTACGGCTGTTTTGAAAATCGGCATAATAACGATATAACTAATATGTCTGAATGATCGATTTCTTGTAAAGCCTCAGCAAGTCTTCTTAACGAAATACATTCTGGACGTCCAATATTGAACAACAATATTGAGCGTTGTCGTGAACAATTTTGGCCTCTAAGACGTCGTTAATTGTTGCAGATTTAACTAGAGACCTGATGTGGCGCCAACAGGAAATAATCGAGAAGTGTCAAATCTCACTACCTTGGTAGCAAAATTGACAGATACATTTTCCGAAATTAGATTATCGTTAATGACGATACGATCGTGTAAACCGCACCAAACGATGCATTGATTTTATCATTCCGTTTGTAACACATCGAAATACTGGCTGTAGACCCACCTTGAATAAATCATATCATATTTTCAAACAAAAAATCATTGATCATGATAACGATCTTCATTAAGATGAGGATGATGATATGATTGTTTAATCCAGCCAAACGATGCATTGATTTCATCATTTCTTTTGTAATACATCGAAATACTGGTCGTAGACCCATCAGTATATCCTGAATTGTATTAAGTATTTGTAAGTATGTCTGTTGAAAGCACGATAGGATCTTACGGGAGGATTAGATTAGGCTGACCTGTTGCACAGTTATTATGTATTATAAAATGAGTAACATAAGTCCACGATTTTACCTAGTCCCCACACATGTGGCCTCCTGAAATGCATATTAAACAGCCATAAATAATTTAATTTCTTTAACAACCGCGAATAATGTTTGTTTTCTCTAGGTCCCCCACAATTGGGGCCTAGCGTAACAAAAAGAGACTCTCAGATGGTTATAGCTGGATCTTCTTAGAATTTATTAGAATCCAGACTATCATAACATTTCGACTACTACCTAAAAGGGCATTACCCTAATACAAATTGATCTTATGACAAATAATTTACAACAGGTACATAAGTTGTATACAAATCCAAATAAATGTAAACAACAACATCAGGTGGTGTTTTTCATTAATCTGCATATAAATCCAGTTTAAAAACAACAACAAAGAAATTGACCGGCATTTGGTTCCACTAGTTTCATAACTGGTTAAAATGCAATAAAACTGAACACTTTTTAAAAAATAACTAAACTTAATATTGAATAATTTTGTTTTTGAACAAACACCGGTTTTTAAATTTTGTTTTTATTAGATTTCTACTCAAACTATTCTAGATCAACAAACAACAACCAGGTGAACCCAAAAATAACAAATCGATAAAAATACGACTGGTTTTTCAATAGACAAAATTGAATCCTAATGAAGCTGAGAATGAGAATGAACCGAGATAAACAACATTTTGGGTGGTGTGACGACTGTTATAGCTGCTGCTGGGGTATATAAGAAGCATCGTTTGGCTTGATACAAGGTTTTTTCTTAATTGTGACGTCTTAACGGTAACAGCAGTTTTTTCGAAAAGTTTAGCGGGCGTGTAACTTAAAGTAAAACGTTTAAAACATGAGTGATTACAAGGTAAATGGGATAAAGATCCTTCCTTGAGTTAAATATTTGTTAAAGAAAAAGTGAAAATGTTGAGAAGAGAGTTAAAAATATGATTATTTTATTAAAAAAACTAAATACTATTAAAATATTTTAAAAAAGCTAAAGTTTTCAACACGTGTCAATGAATTTTTAAGAAAATGAGTTAAAAGTTAATAAAAAGTGTTTAAAAATTATATAAATTACTGTAAATAAAAGGTTTAATTAATCTAAACTTTAATCGCACAAAAAATTTTCAAATATTTATATAAAAAAATTAAATTTTAAAAGTTTTAAATTCCCAGGCGGTAAAAATCTCTTTTTAAAAAGTTTAAAATTTAGTGAAAGTTTGGTGAAAATAATAAAAAATATTTAAAGAAAAATTTAAAAATTGTATGACTTGAATCTTATTTCTAATAATTCGGAACACATGCCAATATAAAATACACCTAATAAATGTATATATTTAAATAAAGCTATAAAATGCTTTAATTGAATTAATTATATAATTCAGTTTTAAATTAAAAATTTTTTAAAACAAGTTTTTTTCTTTAATCTTAAACAAATTTTGAGCTTAATCAAATTTATGGAGATTGAATGTGATAGCGAAAATCGAAAAATTTAAATATTTTACGATCTAAAAATAACTTTAGAATCTGTTATTTTTGGAATAAATAAATTTGTGTTTTTTGTAACAGATTAACTATTTTGAGTTTTATAATAACACTAGCTATACCCAGTGTACTTTGCTAACCTAAAAGCAATGTAAATGAAAAAAAAACTACGATTTTGAAGATTCTAACTAAAGATAGTTTTCCAGATATAAATTTTTTACATTTTGGGGATGCCACACAAATTATTGCAAGTTCGCCAATTTTTCCGAACGTTAATTTAGATTTTAATGTAACCTATGAAAAATTTGAATAACATAATAGTTTCTCAGATATACGAATTTATCTAAGTTCTTCGTGCAAAATTTTAAGATGCTAGCTCTATTAGTTTCCCAGATAAACGATTTTTTGTATATTTTATTCATATGGGAGGAGCAATGTCCCCCATTGGTAGTCCGCCAATTTATTACCCAAAATGTTTACATGAATGTTAAAGTTCTTCATGCAAAATTTGAAGATTCTAACACTAATTGTTTCCCAGATAAGCGATTTTTTTATTTAATTCTTATGGGAGGTGTCACGCCCCCTACTTTTAGTCCGCCCCCTTTTTCCTTAAATAATATTGACACTATATGGTTTCGACAAAATTTGAGGACTCTATCTGTTATATTTTCTCAGATATACTGATTTAATATTTTCTTCATATGGAAGGTGTCACGCCCACTATAGGCATTCCGCCCATTTTGTTCAAAAATATTCTTATGGATGTCAAAGTTGCCCATACAAAATTTGAGGACTCAAACTCTTGCAGTTTCTGCAAAGTTCCTTCCAGACATACAGGAAGAGACTGTGAAAATTTCAGAAAAATCGGTCCAGCCGTTTAGCTGTCTATAAAGTCCATACATACAAATACACATTCATTTTTATATAAATAGATGGGGGTGTCACGCCCCCCATTGCTAGTCCTCCAATTTTTCCACCAAATTATCATATGGATGTCAAAATTGTCCATAAAAAATTTGAGGACTCTAGTTGTACCATGTTCCGAGATATTCGACTTTTAAAGAAGTGGGCGTGGCACCACTCCCACTTGCAATTTCAAAATAAAAAGTAGCCTATAGTTCCTTCCAGATATAGACACTGAAAATTTCAAGAAGATCGCAAGAAGATAGAAGAAGAAGATAGATAGATATTAATAGCTTTTGATTTCACATTATTGAGTATCATGTATTTCGGGACGATTACACAGGTCAACAAATTTTTAAAAAAGTCGAGACTTAATTATACTTTTCTATATAATTGAGCAGCACTGAAACCGGATTTGACCTCAGTATTTCTTCATTGCATTCGCTTTTCGAGATACCGCGTCTTAAAAATTTAAAAACCCATTTTTTTGTCCATATTTGCAACGTGATAATAGCACGAAGAAACCTTTATTTACAAAGTTTGTCATCTGAAAGTGCAATCAGTTGATTTTAAAATAAACCTAACCCCTATTATATCTTCCCAAAGTTTGAATATCTTAACCCAAAAAACTAAATTTAAAAAATGTCTCAAATATGACCAAAAAGAGAATTTTTCAATCTTAAGGAGATTCGATTTCCGCGATTCACAATTCTTTCGAATCGATGAAAAGATAGCAGTATCGGTATTTTGGCTTATTTCGGTAACGGTTTCATAGGCTTATAGGTATTTTGACTGATTTCGTTATCGGTATTTTAGCAATGACGGTATTTATTCCAGTATTGCTGAAAACGTAACGATAGCTTAGCGATAACGGTTACTGCGATCATTTATATATAAAAAGAAACTAAAATCGGCTAATGTTCCTCAAATAGTGGGCATTACGAGAAAGTAATAAAAAACTGAAAGAAGTTTTAGGCAAACAGCAAGTTCTCTACAAGTCTGAATATACACTAGCTTCCAAAAAATATCCCACAATTACTTGAACAGCTTACAAATAACATGACTCCAACTACCTCTCCGGTATACAAGAATTAATCTTAAACTACTAGTTGAAAATTTATTGGTCAATTAAAAAGCCCAAACAATTAAATTGAATTGGTGTAATTTTATTAATGACATATAATATTAGTTATTATCATTTAAACATAATTAAAACCAAAACCCAAAAATTTCTATTCTTATACAACATTCATTTTGTCATTTCTCCTGAGTGCATTGTTTTAAAAGTATTTTCTGCTTTATATACATATATATGGGCAATTTCGTGTCAAGTGACCTAACTAAAAAAATCAATTTGGATAGAATTTGCACCAAGGTTAGAGTACTATTGGATAGTAGGCCAGACAGAAGGCCAGTGATTTCTCCTAGGACCAATAGGTGAAAAATTACACTCATTTAAAAAAAGAAACCCGTTTGACCAAAATGTCCAACTTTAACCAACTCTAATTGTGTCAGTTCTTGACCGATAGAGGTGAAAATGTATGGCTTACTATTCAATAATACTATCCTTGGTACAATCGATTTTCCAAATCGATTTTTTGACATGAAATTGCCCATATACATACATATGTATGCAAATATGTTCTTATATATAATATATGTATATATATGCTTATACATAAATATTTACTTATGGTCTTTGACTCAATTCTCTAGACTTCTAAAAATGTATTTATGAAAATGAAGTGGTTTTAAATGTGACCACTAAAACCATCTGCTGCTGTGAACATTTGAAAAAGTATTATCACGTTCTTACAGTTGTTTATTTTAATACCCTTCATTTAATACTGAAAAATGTACAAATTTGTCAAATTGTTTGTAATTTTATCTATTTGTATGTTCCTGAAGGTCAATATAACGAGATATCGTGTCCTAAATTTTGAAAAAGGGACGTCTTTAAGACGTTATAAAAATCCGAGAGCACCTTTGTGTAAAAAGTTTGTTATGTCATCTGAAAGTTCAATTTGTCGACCTTGAAATAAAGGTTTAACCTCTGCTGTAGCTGTTTCGTTTTTCGAGATATCTTAATCTAAAGTTTTAAACAATCTATAAAAGGAATTCGGATTCAGCTATGCTTAATCCTTTACAAAAGTATTAACATAAGAAGCCAAATCAAATAAGATTTCGAAAATATTCAGAAGTCCTATGGATTTTTAGAAGTAATGATAGATATGGATCTGTAATGAACTTTGGTATTGAAAATTCAAAAAATATCGATACCAAATAGCTACCTAATACTCTCACGAGTCCTGTATACAGTACGTCAGTTAAAAAAACTGAAACGATTATTAATTAATGTTAAATTGAAGGGTATACAAGATTCTACATAGTCGTAAATATCACTACTATTGGTGTAAGTTGTTTGTGTAATTCTTGGTATTTGTCTTATTAAACATTTGTAGTAGATATCTCAAATCCTAGAAAAAGTTGTGAAAAAGTTTGTTCTACTTGTTGAAATAAAAAAAACTGTATAATACATACATATAAACATTGTATTTGTCTATTTACTACATACTGTATGAATAAGGAAGAATGTTGTATTAAATAGGGTTGGTTTATTTTTATATACTTACTACTTAGTTAAACTCTTTTTAAACTGCTATTGATAATTGATTTTCGGAATATAGCCCTAAAACGTGGATTAAGTTAGTTATTTACAAGAGTTTTTAAAGTGAAAATATAATTTCATCTAATTTAGGAGATCTATTTTCTATAATTGATAGATTTTCGAAGGAAACTCAAAATTATGAATCGAGTTCCGTGCAGTTAAAAGGTAAAAAGATCTAATTATTTGGCAAATTAGATTTAAATACATCGAATTTTATCGCCATACATACATATTGACAAGTTATGGCAACAAGCGTCAAATGTGGTCTGAACTTATTCAAATTTAAAGAATATCTTAACAACAACTAAACAGCAATGATACCAAAAGTTGACGGTATTACTATGTACACTGTACAACTTCTTTCTCATTCCAATAATAACTTAACAAATATAATTTTGTTAACTAAATGTCGATGATTTATTACATTTTTAATAAACATTCTTTACAAAATAGTTTGAATTCATTATGTGTATTACATTTTGGAAGATTGTGTCATTTGAATAGAAATGTATGATTTAACAATAATGAAGTAGTATATCAGTGATGGGCAACGCACATATATACATGTAAAAATACATTTCCAGTACAGTTCTAGTTCAGTTCTAGTTCAGTTCTAGTTCAGTTCTAGTTCAGTTCTAGTTCAGTTCTAGTTCAGTTCTAGTTCAGTAGTTCAGTTCTAGTTCAGTTCTAGTTCAGTTCTAGTTCAGTTTTAGTTCAGTTCTAGTTCAGTTCTAGTCAGTTCTAGTTCAGTTCTAGTTCAGTTCTAGTTCAGTTCTAGTTCAGTTCTAGTTCAGTTCTAGTTCAGTTCTAGTTCAGTTCTAGTTCAGTTCTAGTTCAGTTCTAGTTCAGTTCTAGTTCAGATCTAGTTCAGTTCTAGTTCAGTTCTAGTTCAGTTCTAGTTCAGTTCTAGTTCAGTTCTAGTTCAGTTCAGTTCAGTTTTCTAGTTCAGTTCTAGTTCAGTTCTAGTTCAGTTCTAGTTCAGTTCTAGTTCAGTTCTAGTTCAGTTCTAGTTCAGTTCTAGTTCAGTTCTAGTTCAGTTCTAGTTCAGTTCTAGTTCAGTTCTAGTTCAGTTCTAGTTCAGTTCTAGTTCAGTTCTAGTTCAGTTCTAGTTCAGTTCTAGTTCAGTTCAGTTCAGTTCTAGTTCAGTTCAGTTCTAGTTCAGTTCAGTTCTAGTTCAGTTCTAGTTCAGTTCTAGTTCTAGTTCAGTTCTAGTTCAGTTCTAGTTCAGTTCTAGTTCAGTTCAGTTCAGTTCTAGTTCAGTTCTAGTTCAGTTCTAGTTCAGTTCTAGTTCAGTTCTAGTTCAGTTCTAGTCAGTTCTAGTTCAGTTCTAGTTCAGTTCTAGTTCAGTTCTAGTTCAGTTCTAGTTCAGTTCTAGTTCAGTTTAGTTCAGTTCTAGTTCAGTTCTAGTTCAGTTCTAGTTCAGTTCTAGTTCAGTTCTAGTTCAGTTCTAGTTCAGTTCTAGTTCAGTTCTAGTTCAGTTCTAGTTCAGTTCTAGTTCAGTTCTAGTTCAGTTCTAGTTCAGTTCTAGTTCAGTTCTAGTTCAGTTCTAGTTCAGTCTAGTTCAGTTCTAGTTCAGTTCTAGTTCAGTTCTAGTTCAGTTCTAGTTCAGTTCTAGTTCAGTTCTAGTTCAGTTCTAGTTCAGTTCTAGTTCAGATCTAGTTCAGTTCTAGTTCAGTTCTAGTTCAGTTCTAGTTCAGTTCTAGTTCAGTTCTAGTTCAGTTCTAGTTCAGTTCTTGTTCAGTTCTAGTTCAGTTCTAGTTCAGTTCTAGTTCAGTTCTAGTTCAGTTCTAGTTCAGTTCTAGTTCAGTTCTAGTTCAGTTCTAGTTCAGTTCTAGTTCAGTTCTAGTTCAGTTCTAGTTCAGTTCTAGTTCAGTTCTAGTTCAGTTCTAGTTCAGTTCTAGTTCAGTTCTAGTTCAGTTCTAGTTCAGTTCTAGTTCAGTTCTAGTTCAGTTCTAGTTCAGTTCTAGTTCAGTTCTAGTTCAGTTCTAGTTCAGTTCTAGTTCAGTTCTAGTTCAGTTCTAGTTCAGTTCTAGTTCAGTTCTAGTTCAGTTTAGTTCAGTTCTTCTAGTTCAGTTCTAGTTCAGTTCTAGTTCAGTTCTAGTTCAGTTCTAGTTCAGTTCTAGTTCAGTTCTAGTTCAGTTCTAGTTCAGTTCTAGTTCTTAGTTCAGTTCTAGTTCAGTTCTAGTTCAGTTCTAGTTCAGTTCTAGTTCAGTTCTAGTTCAGTTCTAGTTCAGTTCTAGTTCAGTTCTAGTTCAGTTCTAGTTCAGTTCTAGTTCAGTTCTAGTTCAGTTCTAGTTCAGTTCTAGTTCAGTTCTAGTTCAGTTCAGTTCTAGTTCAGTTCAGTTCTAGTTCAGTTCAGTTCAGTTCTAGTTCAGTTCAGTTCTAGTTCAGTTCTAGTTCTAGTTCAGTTCTAGTTCAGTTCTAGTTCTAGTTCAGTTCTAGTTCAGTTCTAGTTCAGTTCTAGTTCAGTTCTAGTTCAGTTCTAGTTCAGTTCTAGTTCAGTTCTAGTTCAGTTCTAGTTCAGTTCTAGTTCAGTTCTAGTTCAGTTCTAGTTCAGTTCTAGTTCAGTCTAGTTCAGTTCTAGTTCAGTTCTAGTTCAGTTCTAGTTCAGTCTAGTTCAGTCTAGTTCAGTTCTAGTTCAGTTCTAGTTCAGTTCTAGTTCAGTTCTAGTTCAGTTCTAGTTCATTCGAGTTCAGTTCTAGTTCAGTTCTAGTTCAGTTCTAGTTCAGTTTAGTTCAGTTCTAGTTCAGGTCTAGTTCAGTTCTAGTTCAGTTCTAGTTCAGTTCTAGTTCAGTTCTAGTTCAGTTCTAGTTCAGTTCTGGTTCAGTTCTAGTTCAGTTTCTAGTTCTAGTTAAGTGGCTCCCATAGCTGGTCTTTTTCAATGGAATAGGTGCGTATGTATGTGTGTACAGTAGGGTATAACTTTCATCCAATTTTGATAATTTCAAATCGACCCTATCTATTCTATAAAGAGAATAAAAAAGTATATCGAAACAGTATATCACTTTTCTCTAGAGTTAAAAAAGTTTCCACGGAAAATGTTTTAAAGTTTTCGATATTTACTTTAAACAAATTTAAAATTTTTTAATACTAAATCGGAATTGTTTAATTTATCCCTCTTCTAAGTTTAGAACCCGAGTATGTTTATTGCGTCATTAAGGTTTTTGCACCAAAATGATCCGAGAAAACAGATTTCGTTGTTAGAACACCACAGACTACCACGTAGTAAAGTTGCCTAAGTTTGGTTATACCCTAGTTCACAGTAATGTTTAATCACAGAGCGTTTTCGATATTGTGATATTTTCTATTTACCATCTCGAATGTTTTAAGGCTTATTTCGTTTTTACCAACAACGTAGTTTATTTGTTAATTAGTGTTTCGCGGTGGCTGCCAAAAATGCTTATATTGAGATTTGTAGATTAAGTGCAAAATTTTGGGTATATGTAAGTATGTGAATAACAATGTTATGCAGAGATGGAAATTCAGTATTATTATATCGTTTGTGCAAATGATTAAAACGTTTGGATCGGTACAAAATTGGACCAATCCAAACGTCTAAAAAAAAAACACCTTGATACTAATATATTTATGTATCATGTATCTTAGAACAATTTTAAAAATCACAATTTACCATGTCTGATATAACAGTCAATAAATCGAACATTTCATTCGTAATCTTCTTTTAAGCAAACGTGAGAAAATTCCTAAAGTGTATGGAATATTTTACAAAAACAAAAATATTAATATTGGCAAATAGTTCTATGAAGAACGATTTTATGAAATGTGTGTGATAGACAAAAAAATCTACCAATCCGAAATAAATGAAGCTTATAAATGAATGAATTTATAAATAACAAGTAATAAGAGGTTGTATCGAATACTATACATATGCAAACTTAATATACTGTGTAGACTGCAGACAAAATAAATAAATTAGGGAGATTTGAATGTAACTGTCACCAGATTTTAAATTTTATTAAAAAATAACATAATTTTTGAATTATGGGAAAATTATATATACCTAGGATCTTATGGTAATGGAAACATAATATGTCCGTCCATTTGTCGTTTGAAAGCATATTAATATGAAATTTTAGTACGACTTTATAAAAAAAAAATAAATTTCATTTCGACTTTATAGTACATGAGTGGTTTTGGTTCTCACTTCTCATCCGAAGATCCCAGATGTCCAAACTCATTACCCGTGGGCCAAAATACACCACAAAAGTGTGCATACGGTTTGTATGCTGAACAACTGTCGGGTACAGCATTTACAGCACCACGTAAGGAAATGCACGCACTTGGTTTTATCGCATCAATCCCAGTGCCAAACATCAACCATTCCAGGCATACGAAACAGCTAGCAAACATTTAACTCATAATTGGGATGAACAGAAACCAAATCCCAATCAGGTAAGTTAAAAAAATATATTGAATGTTCAAATTGTATATACGAGAATCCATAGAATTATTTTACTGTTTCCTTTTAAAATTTAACAAAAATTTTTTGTTTTAAACACTTTTGTTATCCTTAGCCAGGATTTTGTTATCAATACCAGATAAAAAAATAAAAATATTTCATTGTCAAACTTCCACTTTCATAGTAAAAATTTGCAAATTTAACAGTTTCATTTTTTTATTCAATTGTTAACCACAATTTCTATTCTCTTTTCAAATTCAATTCTATTTTTTTAATAAATATGCTTTTATAACCCATAGCCAAAAAGTGGGGCGATACATATCGCTCATTTACTACAAGACTGGTATAATCTAAAAATCGGGATTTTTGAACTGAATACTATATATTATTTTCGGTTTTATGCTGTAAACTTCAAAACTAAAACCTATGTATGTTTTCACTTATATTTTATAAGTAAAAACTGAGTTTAAGTTCAGATGAGAAACATACTAACAACTACTTAATGTTGTTTCTCCCAAAATAAAGTTTTTTGATTTATGCCGGTTTTGTAATAAATGAGCGACATGTATATTAAATTTGTTGTTTCGTTTGTAACACAGAGGAATATGTATATTCAGGTCGTAGATCCTAAATCAGTTCTTGTTCTAGTTTAGTTCTATTTCAATATTTAGTTCAGTTCTAGTTCAGTTCTAGTTCAGTTCTAGTTCAGTTCTAGTTCAGTTCTAGTCAGTTCTAGTCTTTCTAGTTCAGTTCTAGTTCAGTTCTAGTCAGTTCTAGTTCAGTTCTAGTTCAGTTCTAGTTCAGTTCTAGTTCAGTTCTAGTTCAGTTCTAGTTCAGTTCTAGTTCAGTTCTAGTTCAGTTCTAGTTCAGTTCTAGTTCAGTTCTAGTTCAGTTCTAGTTCAGTTCTAGTTCAGTTCTAGTTCAGTTTCTAGTTCAGTTCTAGTTCAGTCTAGTTCAGTTCTAGTTCAGTTCTAGTTCAGTTCTAGTTCAGTTCTAGTTCAGTTCTAGTTCAGTTCTAGTTCATTATAGTTCAGTTCTAGTTCAGTTCTAGTTCAGTTCTAGTTTCAGTTCTAGTTCAGTTCTAGTTCAGTTCTAGTTCAGTTCTAGTTCAGTTCTAGTTCAGTTCTAGTTCAGTTCTAGTTCAGTTCTAGTTCAGTTCTAGTTCAGTTCTAGTTCAGTTCTAGTTCAGTTCTAGTTCAGTTCTAGTTCAGTTCTAGTTCAGTTCTAGTTCAGTTCTAGTTCAGTTCTAGTTCAGTTCTAGTTCAGTTCTAGTTCAGTTCTAGTTCAGTTCTAGTTCAGTTCTAGTTCAGTTCTAGTTCAGTTCTAGTTCAGTTTAGTTCAGTTCTAGTTCAGTTCTAGTTCAGTTCTAGTTCAGTTCTAGTTCAGTTCTAGTTCAGTTCTAGTTCAGTTCTAGTTCAGTTCTAGTTCAGTTCTAGTTCAGTTCTAGTTCAGTTCTAGTTCAGTTCTAGTTCAGTTCTAGTTCAGTTCTAGTTCAGTTCTAGTTCAGTTCTAGTTCAGTTCTAGTTCAGTTCTAGTTCAGTTCTAGTTCAGTTCTAGTTCAGTTCTAGTTCAGTTCTAGTTCAGTTCTAGTTCAGTTCTAGTTCAGTTCAGTTCAGTTCTAGTTCAGTTCTAGTTCAGTTCTAGTTCAGTTCTAGTTCAGTTCTAGTTCAGTTCTAGTTCAGTTCTAGTTCAGTTCTAGTTCAGTTCTAGTTCAGTTCTAGTTCAGTTCTAGTTCAGTTCTAGTTCAGTCTAGTTCAGTTCTAGTCAGTTCTAGTTCAGTTCTAGTTCAGTTCTAGTTCAGTTCTAGTTCAGTTCTAGTTCAGTTCTAGTTCAGTTCTAGTTCAGTTCTAGTTCAGTTCTAGTTCAGTTCTAGTTCAGTTCTAGTTCAGTTCTAGTTCAGTTCTAGTTCAGTTCTAGTTCAGTTCTAGTTCAGTTCTAGTTCAGTTCTAGTTCAGTTCAGTTCTAGTTCAGTTCTAGTTCAGTTCTAGTTCAGTTCTAGTTCAGTTCTAGTTCAGTTCTAGTTCAGTTCTAGTTCAGTTCTAGTTCAGTTCTAGTTCAGTTCTAGTTCAGTTCTAGTTCAGTTCTAGTTTAGTTCTAGTTCAGTTCTAGTTCAGTTCTAGTTCAGTTCTAGTTCAGTTCTAGTTCAGTTCTAGTTCAGTTCTAGTTCAGTTCTAGTTTAGTTTCTAGTTCCTTTTTAATTCAGTTCTAGTTAGTAAGATTTTAAAAACAACAAAACTGGTTAAGAGTTTAGAATCAATATGGTGGTGGGTGTATAAGATCCTCGATGACCAAAAACATATAATACTTTTACTTGTTTGTGTGTTTGTTTAATATTTGTAGATGCGCTGGAAACCATTCGATATTCCTAGTGGAAATGAGAAAGTGAATTTTGTTCAAGGTCTGCACACCGTTTGTGGTGCTGGAGATGCTCGTTGTCGTCATGGTCTGGCTGTTCATGTTTATCTCTGCAATACATCTATGGAAAATACAGCATTTTATAATAGCGATGGTGACTTCTTAATTGGTAAGTTGTTGTGTGTTTTCTAATGCTATGGTTCTGTTTTATTTTCATTTTAATGTATTCAATTTTTATCCAATTGTTGTTGGTTTGACCAACAACAAAAGTGTTATGTATTATTATAATGCATAAAGCTTTGAAAATGTTAATGAATGATAATGTATAAATTCTTTGATTATTATATCGAATGGTCATTATATGAATTTAAGTTATTTATTTTTAAATATTATTGAACATGTATAAAATAGTTATATACACGAGGGCAATTGGAGCAATACAGAAATTATAGATATATTTTTTTTTATAATTACAGTACCTCAAGAGGGAGTTTTGGATATTACCACTGAATTTGGTAAAATGAAAGTGTCTCCCAATGAGATTTGTGTTATACCCCAGGGCATACGTTTCGCTGTAAATGTAACTGGACCTACTAGGTAAAATATTACAAAGAAAACTAAATATAAAAACTTATTTACAAAAAAATGTTTTTCCTCACTTATTAGAGGTTATATTTTGGAAGTTTACGACAATCATTTCCATTTACCCGATTTGGGACCTATCGGCGCCAATGGTTTGGCCAATCCCAGAGATTTTCTAACACCTGTAGCTTGGTTCGAAGATCGTCAAGTAGAAGGTAATATTATGTTTATTTATAAAATTCATTAATTTTATTAAGATGTTTGTTTTTAGGCTTCCAGGTAGTTTCTAAATTCCAAGGCCACCTATTTGCCGCCAAACAAAATCATTCCTGTTTCGATGTGGTAGCCTGGCATGGCAACTATGTGCCCTACAAATACGATTTGGCCAAATTCAATGTTATTAATTCAGTTAGTTTTGATCATTGTGATCCCAGTATATTCACCGTCCTAACCTGTCCCAGTGCAAAATATGGCACGGCTATAGCTGATTTTGTTATCTTCCCTCCTAGATGGTCGGTGCAAGAGCATACTTTCAGACCACCTTATTATCATCGTAAGTGTTTCTTTCATTCTTAATTTTTCATTCCTAATATTTTTTTTATTTTTTAAGGCAACTGCATGAGTGAATTCATGGGTTTGATTTTGGGTCGCTACGAAGCTAAAGAGGAAGGTTTTATGCCCGGTGGTGCCACCTTACATTCCATGATGACTCCTCATGGACCCGATAACAAATGTTTCGAGGGTGCTTCTAATGCCAAATTACAACCCGAACGTGTGGCTGAGGGTACTCAAGCTTTTATGTTTGAATCCTCTTTGAGCATGGCTGTGACCAAATGGGGTGAGGAGACTTGCCAGAAATTAGATGCTAAATACTATGAATGCTGGCAGGCTTTGAAAAATAATTTTAAATTAAATAATTAAAGTGTTTTTTACTCAATTTATAAATATAATAAAGGTTGTTAGAAAATTTTTTTCTAAACTGTAATCGGTTTAATGCAAAATGTTTTATAAATTTTTGTTCAAAGTAAATTTTCGAAAAATTCCCTTTATAATGGGAATTTTTTGATAACTATTATAGGAAATTTTTTGATAAATTTCGTATTATTTTATTTAGGAAATTTTTTGATAAATTTCATTTTTATAGGAAATTTTCAAAAAATTTAATTTTTATAGGAAATTTTAGAAAAATTTAATTTTTATAGGAAATTTTTGAAAAAAATTATTTTTTATAGGAAATTTCCTTTTTATAAGAAATTTTCGAAAAATTTCCTTTTATAAAAAGGAAATTTTCATAAAAGTTCCTTTCTAAAGGAAATTTTCATAAAATTTCCTTTCAATAGGAAATTTTGAAAAAATTTTCTGTTTTTTAGGAAATTTTCAATAAATTTTCTTTTTATAGGAAATTTTCAATAAATTTTCTTTTTATAGGAAATTTTCAATAAATTTTCTTTTTATAGGAAATTTTTAATAAATTTTCTTTTTATAGGAAATTTTTAATAAATTTTCTTTTTATAAGAAATTTTTAATAAATTTTCTTTTTATAGGAAATTTTTAATAAATTTTCTTTTTATAGGAAATTTTTAATAAATTTTCTTTTTATAGGAAATTTTCATAAAATTTCCTTTTTATAAGAAGGTTTCAAAAAATTTTCTTTTTATAGGAAATTTTCATAAAATTTCCTTTTCATAGGAAGGTTTCAAAAATTTCCTTTTTATAGAAAATTTACGATCAATTCCCTTTTATTGGAAATTTTTAATAAATTTTGTTTTTATAGGAAAAAATTATCAATAATTTTCTTTTAGAGGAAATTTGTGATCAATTTTCTTTTTTAGGAAATTTTCGTTGAATTTCCTTTTGATAGAAAATTTTCGATAAATTTGCCTTTTTAAAGGAAATTTTCAATAAATTTCCTTTTCATAGGAAATTTTCAATAAATTTCCTCTTTGTAGGAAATTATCAATAAATTTCCTTTTAAAAAGAAATTTTCAATAAAATTGTTTTCATAGGAAATTTTCAATAAATTTCCTTTTTGTAGGAAATTTTCAATAAATTTCCTTTTTGTAGGAAATTTTCAAAAAATTTCATTTTTGTAGGAAATTATCAATAAATTTTCTTTTTGTAGGAAATTATCAGTACATTTCCTTTTAAGAAAAAATTTTCAATAAATTTCCTTTTCATAGGAAATTTTCAATAAATTTCCTTTTTATAGAAAATTTCCAATAAATTTTCTTTTCAATAAAATACCTCTTTTGAAGGAAATTTTCAATAAATTTCATTTTTGTAGGAAATTTTCAATAAATTTCCTTTTTGTAGGAAATTTTCAATAAATTTCCTTTTTGTAGGAAATTTTCAAAAAATTTCCTTTTTGTAGGAAATTATCAATAAATTTCCTTTTTGTAGAAAATTATCAATACATTTCCTTTTAAGAAGAAATTTTCAATAAATTTCCTTTTCATAGGAAATTTTCAATAAATTTCCTTTTTATAAAAAATTTTCAATAAATTTTCTTTTCAATAAAATACCTTTTTTGAAGGAAATTTTTGATAAATTTCCCTTTTATAGGAAATTTTCATTTTTGTTTAAATAAAAGACGTCTTTTTTCAATTTAAAACAATTTTTCTTTTATTTCCACTTTTATTTAAACTATTATTATAATATTTGTTTTGTAAATTGTTTGTATACCGCTGTAAATATTTGATATATTTGTTCTAAATATAATAAGTACATACAAATACAATAATTGGCAATTTTTAAAATTTACTGAGCAAAAATATGTTAATAATACAATGTAAATTATATACTTTTACTTAAATAAATAATTTTTAATAAATAAAATTGAACATTAAATATCACAACCATTTATACTATATAATAATAATATTTATATATTTAAATCGTTCAAAAACACTGGTAGTACCATTCACATTTATCGAAATTCAACAAGACATTTACACGATACACTCCTTATATTTTAAGAATAATTAGACCTAAAAATAAGTGCATACATACATGTAAGTACTAAGTAATAGATAGCAGTAGATAACAGTTCTACAATTATGTTTGGTTAAAGATAATTTACACATAAGGCTAACGGCAATAGAGCAAAAGAGAGAAATTAAATTAACACTTATTAGTACGTGTAGGTGTTCTAAGTTAAAAGGATAGTAACTAGTCGAATTAGTTTAACTATAGACGTTGTATATTGTTTTTTTTTTTTATAAAAAGTTCGTTGAATTTCTCTATAAACGAAATGTTATAACAGGTGCCGAACGTGGTCCTCGATGTGTGGTCGTTGTATGCGAAACACTTGAATTTAAGCGACATACACACAGATAACTATTATTACAAACTGTATTCGTTTTTATCCATTTGTTGTATGCGATGTGGCATCGAATCCACCGTTACATTATCATCCGAACGACGATTATATATACATTTAGTTTCACAACTACAATAGGCCGTCTTGATGTAACGTTGTCGACTACTCTGCTGGTTGGCTGTGTTTGAGAAACAGGAGCCACCACGTTGCAGATGCTTAATGTAACAGTGATTCATGATCGGATGTAAGGCCGCCGAACTGGAGGTAAAACTTTCCGTATCTACATTACTGATGAGGTCGGGAGCTGCGTCGTTAAGGACAACAACAGAGTTCTGTTGTAGTTGTTGTTCGGGAGTTTGACTGATTAGCCAATAGGTACGCATATCGCCTTGCCCTGGAAAGGTAAAATAAATGAAATATAAAGGGGTGATTAATACTTAGAAGAATTCTAAAATTTATATGAACCATATCAATAATATTATAGTTTCAAAAAGGTGTTACCTTTCATAACTTTGCTTAGATTTTATACTACGTCTTGAACTTACCTTTATGTTAATCAGTCCTCTTTCTATACAATGATATCCTCCTAAATTCTCCAATAATTGATACGTTTCCTCGGATATGTGAATTTTCATTGCATCTCCCGTGCTCTCCATACGTGAAGCTGTATTAACAGTATCACCAAAAAGGCAATATCGCGGCATCTACAACAAATTTGAGAGAATTTCAAAAGTTTTAAAGTAAATTTTTATCATTTAAAACATATCAAAAAATTGAAACTAAACTAGACTATAGACTAGATGAGACGAGAATAAATGGACTATATTACACTAGTCTAGACAGGACTAGACCAGACCAGATAGACTAGAATCGACTAGACTAGACAATAGACCACACACTTTACACTATATTATTGATTAGACTTTAGACTAGATAATAGACATAACTATAGACTTGACAATGGACTAGATTATAGAATCGTCTACAGACTATAATATAGACTAGACTATAGACTAGACTATAGACTAGACTATAGACTAGACTATAGACTAGACTATAGACTAGACTATAGACTAGACTATAGACTAGACTATAGACTAGACTATAGACTAGACTATAGACTAGACTATAGACTAGACTATAGACTAGACTATAGACTAGACTATAGACTAGACTATAGACTAGACTATAGACTAGACTATAGACTAGACTATAGACTAGACTATAGACTAGACTATAGACTAGACTATAGACTAGACTATAGACTAGACTATAGACTAGACTATAGACTAGACTATAGACTAGACTATAGACTAGACTATAGACTAGACTATAGACTAGACTATAGACTAGACTATAGACTAGACTATAGACTAGACTATAGACTAGACTATAGACTAGACTATAGACTAGACTATAGACTAGACTATAGACTAGACTATAGACTAGACTATAGACTAGACTATAGACTAGACTATAGACTAGACTATAGACTAGACTATAGACTAGACTATAGACTAGACTATAGACTAGACTATAGACTAGACTATAGACTAGACTATAGACTAGACTATAGACTAGACTATAGACTAGACTATAGACTAGACTATAGACTAGACTATAGACTAGACTATAGACTAGACTATAGACTAGACTATAGACTAGACTATAGACTAGACTATAGACTAGACTATAGACTAGACTATAGACTAGACTATAGACTAGACTATAGACTAGACTATAGACTAGACTATAGACTAGACTATAGACTAGACTATAGACTAGACTATAGACTAGACTATAGACTAGACTATAGACTAGACTATAGACTAGACTATAGACTAGACTATAGACTAGACTATAGACTAGACTATAGACTAGACTATAGACTAGACTATAGACTAGACTAAGACTAGACTATAGACTAGACTATAGACTAGACTATAGACTAGACTATAGACTAGACTATAGACTAGACTATAGACTAGACTATAGACTAGACTATAGACTAGACTATAGACTAGACTATAGACTAGACTATAGACTAGACTATAGACTAGACTATAGACTAGACTATAGACTAGACTATAGACTAGACTATAGACTAGACTATAGACTAGACTATAGACTAGACTATAGACTAGACTATAGACTAGACTATAGACTAGACTATAGACTAGACTATAGACTAGACTATAGACTAGACTATAGACTAGACTATAGACTAGACTATAGACTAGACTATAGACTAGACTATAGACTAGACTATAGACTAGACTATAGACTAGACTATAGACTAGACTATAGACTAGACTATAGACTAGACTATAGACTAGACTATAGACTAGACTATAGACTAGACTATAGACTAGACTATAGACTAGACTATAGACTAGACTATAGATTAGACTATAGACTAGACTATAGACTAGACTATAGACTAGACTATAGACTAGACCAACGGTTCCCAAATGGGGGTCCGCGGACCCCTAGTGGTCCGTAGTAAAATCCTAGGGGGTCCGCGAAGACGAACGAAAAAAAACATGAATATGTATGTACAAATATCTCCAATTTTTGTGCAATAATCCCAAATTTTTTTGTGACTTTTTGAATTTTATTGTTTCGGTTGTTTATCAGGAAGAAGCTAGGCCCTACAAATTTATTGTATAACTTTTATAAAGTAAAGTATTGCGTGATTTGTAATTTTTATTTCCTGTATATGTACTGAAATAATGGTTTTTATTTCAGACAAATAATACTCTGCCTTACAATTAAATTAGGGATACTGGTATTCCGGAGTTTGAAGTTCAATTCAAAGACAAGCTTATTACAGATTTAAGTTTATCAAATTGTAAGCAAAAGTGTTCTTGTTTGAAAGGACTAAAATTATATATATCCAAAACAGAGGTGACTCTTTATGCATCTCTTTATAAATATTCCAATCCGACTTGATACACAGATTTTATCTTGATTTTGTCGACCAATGCATATTATTAAATTAACATCAGAAAATCCATAGCGTTTCGGGTAAATATGTAGCCAAAAACCATGAAGTAAAATAATTCGTTGGTATTTTAAAATTCAAATTTAAGTTCCAAATTCACAGTACTTTAACAAAGAGTTCAAATCATATATTATGCGGATAACGCATTCCGCAACAACATAGAAGAAGTCCAACTTTCTTATATTATTTTCCCGAAAACATAGCTCACTTACTCAGTTCACCCTTTGCAATCGCAACAAATTTTTGAAACGTGACTCCTTAAGCACATGTGACAATATTTGATAAAGAAACCTTTTCGCTACCTTGAAGAAAAATGAACATGAAAGATCTCACGATCATAAAATTAAACATCATGTTAACATATCAACAAAGAAGTCATTCTATCTTTAAAACATGCAATTGAAAACCTATCTGAAATATTATATATTCTCAATCAGAGATGGGGGTAGTGCACTAATTTTTAACTATCACTAATTATTAGTGGTAGTTCAAAATTATTCACTACTTTTATTTATGTTTAGTGATGAATTGAAAAATATAAGCCTCATTCAATAATAGTGATAGTGATATTTAAAATGTTTAACTAAAAATAGTTAAAATATTTGTTTTTACAGCCTAGTGAAATAATTTTTTCTGCACTAAATTATTAGTTCAAAAAATATTCCTGCACTATTTTTTTTCAACAGAGAAATGTTTCACTCATTTGAAAGTTTAAGTTAATAGTACAGTCTAGAAATGGTTTAAGTCAACCAAAAACTCATTGGACGAATATAATTAATAAGTAAAACGTTCATTATTTACAAAGGTTCCAAGCTATTGCCTAAAAAACATCCAGTAACCACATCATTTTGGCAACTGGCAACGCAGATGACGTGGCAATCGAGGTACAAAATTAACCAATTAATTTAATTTACCGAGGAGAGTTCACCAATCCGCTAAAGAAAACATCGTTATACTTGAGCAGAAGAAGGCAAAAGTTTTGTTTCAACCATTTCTTTTTAAAGCATGAGATGTTGTTGGGATAACTGCATATGTAGGGTCTATCATAGTGCCATCGCTAACAAAATCTGTATTTTCCATTTTAATAGATGTACCTTTTAAAAAATTGAATCATTTATTGTCTTACAAATTCTTTTATCTTCATAAAAAAAATAGTGCAAAGAAAATTATTGAAGCCTTTTGTTAGTGACTGTTCAAATTTTTTAACTATTTGAGTGTAGTGCTTTTTTCTACACTACCACTCAATTGAGTTATAGTTAAAAAAATAACATTATCACTAAAAAATATTAGTGCTAAAAATATAAGCTTCACTATCACTAAGCTCCTGAAAATTAGTGAAAAATATATTTTTTGAAATAATATTTAGTGCTAGTTAAATATTGATTTAACTAATAATTTAGTGCACTACCCCCATCTCTGTTCTCAATATACGGGAATATTTTATAGATATGACATCGCTACATTTATTAGACCTAGGGATTAATGAACTAGGTAAATTTTCGGATGGACAATTATTTAGAACAATAAGATATCAAGATATGTATGGGGGTCCGCGAAATTAAATAAGTTCTTCAAGGGGTCCGCGCAGTAAAAATCGGTGGGAACCGCTGGACTAGACTATAGACTAGACTATAGACTAGACTATAGACTAGACTATAGACTAGACTATAGACTAGACTATAGACTAGACTATAGACTAGACTATAGACTAGACTATAGACTAGACTATAGACTAGACTATAGACTAGACTATAGACTAGACTATAGACTAGACTATAGACGAGACTATGAACTGGATAATACACTGTATGGAGTACTAGTTTACAGGCCGTACTATGGTTCTTTAATACAGCAATACATATTACTTACGGCCATACCTAAATAAAAGCGTTCCACTACTTGTAATTTGTTTTTGTGTTAATAAAATTGTTCTTGGATTCAACGCTTTTATTTAGGGCATGATCCTAGTATTCATTATATTCAAATATAATACTAAACTAACTAAATTATGGAAAATATGCTGTAGACATTCTAATGAATAATTCTAAAAAGTTAATTTATCATAAAATATGCATGTACAAACACATGTAAATATATCTTCTATACATACATATGTACGTATCTACACATTTACTTAACATACCTTTAAGCCCACTACACCAGCTGCACAGGGTCCAGAATGAACACCAATGCGTAATTGTAAAGTTTCAGTTGGTTTATGGCGTATTTTTAAATTAGCAACATTTTGCAATAAGTGCAATGCTAACGAGGCAATTTCTCCAACATGACGTTTGCCATTTCTCAATGGTAAACCAGAAACGACCATATACGCATCACCAATTGTTTCAACCTAAAAACAAATAAAGAAAGAGTAAATGGTAATATGAAAAAAGTATTGTTAGTTAAGTATGTATACATTATACCCTACACTGATATACCGAAAGTACATAAATCTATTGTAGAACGACCAACAATAATTAAGCTTTTCTAATATATAGACCGACTCTGATAAAATTAGATATAACGATTTTTTTAGATGAGTTTAATCTGATTTTGATAACGTCTTTTCTAAGTTTTATTGATTTGCGAAACATTTTCGTAAATAGGCCACATATGATGATCATAAAATGTACAATTCTGGAAAATTTATATACATATCTTCAGATTTCATTTAACTGCGATGTATTCCATTAAAAACTTTACGATGTTCTTATATTTTAATATGAAAATTCTACAATTTCCTGTTTTTCTTCAAAGAAAAAAAATTTTTTTTAAGGTTGCTTCTAGCAGACGTTAGTTGTTAAAAACATTTGGTTAAACATTTCTTGGCAGAACAATTTAATTTTTATTCTTAAACTCATAAAAAGAAATAAGATATAATTTTAGTAACTAATTACATATGCGTGTACATTATTTGAGTAATAATATTTATCTTTTAATATTTTTTTGAAGAATAAAGGAAGATAAACATTCCCCATAGGGTTTGATTTTTTACAAGAAACACTGCCCAAATACATTCTTACTTACTTACGTACGTATGTATGTGTACTATATACATATTAAATACAAATAAATACAATAAAAAATTGATATAAATAATCCCTCTACCACCTGCAGTGATGAGCCCAACGTTTTAATGGCAAAACCTCAAAAAACTTTCAGTTTTTAATTTCATAAAAAGTTTTTTATTTTTCATAAAATATTTTCCTATCGAAACTTATTTACATATATTGTAAGCGAAATTATATGATTTGAAATGCATACATATGTATGTATATATGAATGTATATTAACATAGAATTGCAGACTTTTCTTAAAATCATAAAAAAGTGAACAAGAATTTTTAAAAAGACAACAAACTTCAACACAAGTCACAGTAATCTCTTTCTTGTTAAAAAAGTGTATTTGATTTTATACTTCTGATGAATTCTTTGACCTTTTTACTTCCTGTAAAACTACAGACAGAACAGGTGTACTATGGTTTTGAGCAGATATTTGTAAAACCCAGTAGCTTCATAGTTAACAAAAATGTAGACTATAGACTAGACTAGACTATAGACTAGACTAGACTAGACTAGACTAGACTAGACTATAGACTAGACTATAGACTAGACTATAGACTAGACTATAGACTAGACTATAGACTAGACTATAGACTAGACTATAGACTAGACTATAGACTAGACTATAGACTAGACTATAGACTAGACTATAGAATAGACTATAGACTAGACTATAGACTAGACTATAGACTAGACTATAGACTAGACTATAGACTAGACTAGACTAGACTATAGACTAGACTATAGACTAGACTATAGACTAGACTATAGACTAGACTATAGACTAGACTATAGACTAGACTATAGACTAGACTATAGACTAGACTATAGACTAGACTATAGACTAGACTATAGACTAGACTATAGACTAGACTATAGACTAGACTATAGACTAGACTATAGACTAGACTATAGACTAGACTATAGACTAGACTATAGACTAGACTATACTAGACTATAGACTAGACTATAGACTATTCTATAGTCTACTATATACTGGACTATTGACTATATAATAGAGAACTCTTTCGTTCTGTTCTGTTTCAAATACTTAACATTTGAATTTTGCAATGTAATTTCATACCTTATAAACGTCATAGTTGTTAATTATTGAATCACAACAAGTATACAAATCATTTAACATTTCAATCACTTCAAATGGAGTACTGGTGCTGCACAATTCCGTAAAACCTACAATGTCACTGAACAATATTGTCACACAGTCAAAGCATTCAGCCTCAACAGGTTCGCCACGTTTTAAAGATTCTGCAACAGATCTGAAAACAAAAACACATACTGATTAAAATTTTTAAAGTATTGAGTACTATGCAATACCTGAATGAGTAATAAAAATTTGTGGGAAGGCACTTATGTGGGTGAAAGTATGTACATTTTAACTTAAATACTCACCTTGGCAACATTTGGTTTAACAGCATGTCAGTTTTCTTTTTTTCCTCATAAAGTTGTGTGGTACGTTCTTGTACTAATCCCTCTAAATTATATGCATATTTTTCCATAATTGAAAGCATGTTGTCAAAAATATTCGGTTTCCTGCAAAAACAAAAATTAGGAAACATTAATGAATATTTTTTAATACTTCCGGAAGTTATTTGTTTTTGTAAAGGTATAAAAAACAAAGAGTTTCATTGACATTGTAAATTTTATTCATTTGATCTTTAAGCCTTATAACTAAAACATTTTTGTCGATGAAAGTTGTAAAAACAATTAATTGTAGTCATAACAATTTAAATTTAGTGCTTTTATTGTTTAATAAAGCTTATTGAAATGTTTTAAATTCATTTGGTTGAAATTGTTTTTATGACTTCAAAAGAATAAGTTAATTAACCTGTTTATTAATTATTCTTAATAATAGAATTTGTGGTTTGACCTGAATATTAGTTTTTATTTCAATGAAAACAAAACAACTATTTAAATTAGTTATAAAAATAAACCATGAAATATTTAATAACATTTGCTGAATGGATAAACAAAGAAAACTTTGTTTTTATATAATTGCTGATAAAAAGTGTGTGCAGGAATTTTTTGATAAAATCTGATACAGATTTTTTTTACTTACAATCCAGCCTGCAGTTCTTTTAACTTCATGCGTACTAATCGTATATCAGGACGCAATTCTGGATCTTCTTCCCAGCATGATCTCAAACACTGGCGTACATAGTCCTGAATATCGAGTTGTGACAGTGATGGACGGAAGACACCATGATGTAATAATTCCGGTTGCTTAACAAATGTTATTATTTCTAAATAAATGAAAAGAAATATTAAAGGAAAAGAAAATGCATAAAAATGGTAAATGAATAAAAATAAAGCGTTGTAATAAAATACCGTTTATGATTAAAAAGGAAAATGTAATGGATTTTTCTTCATCTCAATTTTAAATGAGATACAAGATGATGATAAATATTAGGGCGTTCCAAATGACTAAAAAAGACAATCTCTTGAGACCCACTCAATATCTAAGACTATATTTTGACTACAGACTAGACTAGACAATGGACTAAACTATAGACTAGACTATAGACTAGACTATAGACTAGACTATAGACTAGACTATAGACTAACTATAGACTAGACTATAGACTAGACTATAGACTAGACTAGACTATAGACTAGACTATAGACTAGACTATAGACTAGACTATATAGACTAGACTAGACTAGACTAGACTATAGACTAGACTATAGACTAGACTATAGACTAGACTATAGACTAGACTATAGACTAGACTATAGACTAGACTATAGACTAGACTATAGACTAGACTATAGAGCCTAGACTATAGACTAGACTATGACTAGACTATAGACTAGACTATAGACTAGACTATAGACTAGACTATAGACTAGACTATAGACTAGACTATAGACTAGACTATAGACTACTAGACTAGACTATAGACTAGACTATAGACTAGACTATAGACTAGACTATAGACTAGACTATAGACTAGACTATAGCATAGACTAGATACTAGACTATAGACTAGACTATAGACTAGACTATAGACTAGACTATAGAACTAGACTATAGACTAGACTATAGACTAGACTATAGACTAGACTATAGACTAGACTATATAGACTAGACTATAGACTAGACTATAGAACTAGACTATAGACTAGACTATAGACTAGACTATAGACTAGACTATAGACTAGACTATAGACTAGACTATAGACTGACTATAGACTAGACCAGCGGTTCCCACCGTTTTTAGCTTCGGCGGACCCCTTGAGGAATTTAATTAATTTCACGGACCCCCATACATATTTTGATATCTTATTGTTATAAATAATTGTTCATCCGAAAATTGTCTTAGTCCTGGTCCTAAACACTATAAAATATTCCCGTACATTGAGAATGGTTTTAAATATAGAATGACTTCCAACATGATGTTTAATTTTATGATCGTGAGAGCTTTCATGTTCATTTCTCGCCAAGGTAGCGAAAAGGTTTCTTTATCAAGTATTGTCGACATGTGCTTAAAGAGTCATGTTTCTAAATTTTTTTGCGATTGCATAGGAGTGAGCTGAGTATGTAAGCTAAGTTTTCGGGAAAATATGTGAAAGTTAGACTTCTTCGATGTTGTTGCGTAATGCGTTACCCACATAAAATATGACCTGAACTCTTTGCGAATGTACTGTGAATTTGGATCTTAAATTTGAATTTTAAAATACCTACGAATTATTTACTGCGTGGTTTTGACTATTTACGCAAAACGCTATGAATTTTCTGATGTTGATTTAATAATATTGGACAACAAAATGATGTTAAATCTGTGTATCACGCCGGAATTGGAATATTTATATTTAAAATTAACTAAAATTAACTTTTGCTTACAATTTAAAAAATATTATGAAATGTGACCTAACTTCATATTCCGGGATACCAGTATCAGTATTTAATTCTAAGGCAAATCATTATCCGTCTGATATAGAAACATTTATTTCGATACATATACATTTATAAAAATTACAAATCACGTAATACTTTACTTTATAAAAGTGAAACAATAAATTTGTAGGGCCTAGCTTCATCCTGATAAACGACCGAAACAATAAAATTCAAAAAGTCACCAACAAATCTGGGATTATTGAATAAAAATTGTGTATTTTAGTATTTATGAAAAATTTGGAGATATTTTTAATATTTTCTAACATATAGAGAATATTTTTTATTCATGATTTTTTTCGTTCGTCTTCGCGGACCCCCTAGGATTTGCTACGGACCACTAGGGGTCCGCGGACCCCCTTTTGGGAACCGTTGGACTAGACTATAGACTAGACTATAGACTAGACTATAGAATAGACTAGACTATAGACTAGACTAGACTAGACTAGAGACTAGACTATAGACTAGACTATAGACTAGACTATAGACTAGACTATAGACTAGACTATAGACTAGACTATACGAGGGACTATGGACTATAGACTATAGGACTATAGACTTTAGACTATAGACTAGACTATGACTAGACTATAGACTGACTATAGACTAGACTATAGACTAGCTATAGACTAGACTAAGACTAGACTATAGATAGACTATAGACAGCCTCTGACTAGACTATAGACTAGACTATAGACTAGACTATAGACTAGACTATGGACTAGACTATAGACTAGACTATAGACTAGACTATAGACTAGCCTATAGACTAGTATATAGATAGACTATAGACTAGACTATAGACTAGACTATTAGATAGACTATAGGCTAGACTATAGACTAGACTATAGAATAGATATGACTAGAATATAGACTAGACTATAGACTAGGACTATAGACTAGACTATAGACAAGACTCATAGACTAGATATAGACGACTATAGCTTGACTAGACTAGAGACTAGACTATAGACTAGACTATAGACTAGACTATAGACTAGACTATAGACTAGACTATAGACTAGACTATAGACTAGACTATAGACTAGACTATAGACTAGACTATAGACTAGACTATAGACTAGACTATAGACTAGACTATAGACTAGACTATAGACTAGACTATAGACTAGACTATAGACTAGACTATAGACTAGACTATAGACTAGACTATAGACTAGACTATAGACTAGACTATAGACTAGACTATAGACTAGACTATAGACTAGACTATAGACTAGACTATAGACTAGACTATAGACTAGACTATAGACTAGACTATAGACTAGACTATAGACTAGACTATAGACTAGACTATAGACTAGACTATAGACTAGACTAGACTAGACTATAGACTAGTATAGACTAGACTATAGACTAGACTATAGACTAGACTATAGACTAGACTATAGAATAGACTATAGACTAGACTATAGACTAGACTATAGACTAGACTATAGACTAGACTATAGACTAGACTATAGACTAGACTATAGACTGGACTAGACTTTAGACTTGACTTTAGACTAGACTATAGGCTAGACTATAAATTCCTAGATATAACAGACCTCGTTGATAATTTGTCTCAGTATACCCTTTCTATTACAAAACATGTTTATTTGCAATTATTACAAATATCTCGTTCAGCAAGTAAAATAATAAAATTTATTATTCTCTTACCATCATGCGTATATGTTGTCTCACCCCAGGGTCCCTTGCGACCAATTATTTCATACAATACTATACCAAAAGAGTATACATCGCCTTTTTGGCTGCCACGCAACGGTGGCGATGGATCCCTTAAAATCTCTGGCGCTTTCCATAAAGCACGTTTCAATTCCATTTCTCGTCTTTATAATGACAAATAGATAACCAATGAAAAAGTAGAAAGTTAAAAATATTAATTTAAAAGGAAAACCAAAATTATATAAGAGATAACAGCAGTATAGAGGAAAATAAGTAAATAAAAAGCAATACTGTTAGAGTTATTTTTGTTTTCGTTGCAGAAATAATAAAATACATAATTGTAATTGAAATTTGGAAAAGTGAAAATATTTTGATTGCGTATATGTGTGAACTTAGAGTGGGTCAAGATTAAACTGTTACTTTGATTTTGGCTGAATTTTATTCTAACTTACTTCTGCGGCTCTTCTTGTCCTGCCTTAAATTCATGCAGACCAAAATCTGCTATTTGACACACCCATCTGGAATCGATTAAACAATTACTGGATCTCAAATTTCCATGTGAAATAATCTCAGAATCATGTAAATATATCATGCCCTTTAGAATATCGCTGACTAGTGAGGACACAAACATATGATCCAAATGTAAATCATCATTCGCTAAAACATCCTCCAGACTGCCACGGGCACAGTAGGTGGTGAAAATGACAACAGAGCCATGATCTATGGAGACACCTATGAAATTGATAATATTTTCGTGGCGTATCTGAAATTTGAGAAAAACAAAAGTTGTTATGAAATTAATTTGAAGTAGTGTGGCGTATGATTACTATTAATTGTATTTTTAATAATCATACGCCACCGGTGTGATTTGGTCGATGGTACATTTGAAATATTTCTTAAAATTAAAAAGCATATTGTTTAGTTTATTTCAATAAACATTTAAACATATAAATGATTGTTAATTTTTCTATTTTCTGTTTTTCACCCACCTCTCTCATTTGTTTCAACTCCTTGCGTATGGAACGGGTTATATCAACAGTCTTTTTATAAACTTTTTTCATGGCCACTATATTGCCACGATATAAACCTTAAATGAGAATAAATATATAAAAATATCATCATTAAATAATTTAAGAACATCAAAAACATTAACACAAAAGTTTTTTTTTTTTTAATAAAATAATTATATTTTCCAAACAATTACAAAAGTTTTTTGCTATAAATACAAGTGAATACAACTTAAGCAGATGATTGAATTATATTCTTTGAAAAATAAACCAGACCAGACTAAATCAACCAACCATTCACGCATTCATTCAATCGATCAATCAACCCACCTATATTTGTAAAAGCCTTTTTATTTGTATCGCCTCCGGTTAATATACTTTGACGGCATATTTGATACTACAAATAAAAAATGGTGATAATGGAGAGGAAATATGAAAAAGAGGAGATGAAATATACAAATATTGGTTAAAAGGAAGTAACTATGTGAATGAATTGATAAGTGTGTTTGTGCTGGGATTTTATAAGGGTGTGATATTGTTAAAAAGTATTAAAGTTTACTTGTAACGTTCAACCCAATTAAACGATGTATGACCTTAAGGCTTAAGAAAAGATATTTAACAATTAAGAAAAATATGGAAATTACTACTCTACTTACTAAGTAGTTATATATTGCCATATTTTTAAGTGGTAGCAATTAGTTAAAATAGGGTGTTAATAAGTCATAATTACTATATCACGTTTATGCCCTTTACGGCTGTACTTGGGAGTATGTTATGTATTTGTCTATGAAGCTCACGACTATATACCAGATTTAGTCGGGACTATAATATAGTAATAATAACTGTGACTTTGGAATATAGTTGATTAGACTAGGAAACATTTTTCTAGTAAAACATTGATATGATTTGATCAGACTTTGAGAAACTTTTCCGGCAAAACTTAATCAGACTCTGACTACTAAAAGGTTAATCAGACTCTGAGCAATATTTCTAGTTAAAAGTTGATAAGCTTTTGTAGTTAAAAGTTGATCAGTATCTAAGAAACTTTACTAGCAAAAAGTGGATCAGACTCTGACCAACATTTCCACTAAAAAGATGATCAGACTCCGAGCAACATTTCTAGTAAAAAGTTGATCAGACTCTGACCAACTTTTCTAGCAAAAAATTTTACCAGATTCTGAGCAACTTTTCTATTAAAAATTTGATCATACTCTGAGCAACTTTTTTAGTAAAAAGTTCAGAAACTTTTCTAGTAAAAAGTTCATCAGACTCTAAGCAACTTTTCTAGTAAAAAGTTCATCAGACTCTGAGCAACTTTTGTAGTAAAAAGTTCACACTCTGAGAAACTTTTCTAGTAAAAAATTGATCAGACTATAAGCAACTTTTGTAGTTAAAAGTTTATCAGAGTCTAAGCAACTATTATAGTTAAAAGTTGATTAGACTATAAGCAACTTTTGTAGTTAAAAGTTGAACAGTCTCTAAGCAACTTTTCTTGTAAAAAGTTGATCAGTCTCTGAGCAACTTTTCTAGTAAAAAGTTCATCAGACTCTGAGCAACTTTTCTAGTAAAAAATTGATCACACCCTGAGCAACTTTTTTTGTAAAAAGTTTATTAGACTCTGAGCAACTTTTCTAGTAATAAGTTGATCAGACTCTGAGAAAACTTTTCTAGTAGAAAGTTCATCATACTCTGAGCAACTTTTCAAGTAAAAAGTTGATCACACTCTAAGCAAATTTTCTATTAAAAAGTTGATCAAACTATAAGCAACTTTTGTAGTTAAAAGTTAATCAGACTCTACAGAACTTTTCAAGTATAAAGTTGGTCAGAATCTGAGCAAATTTTCTAGTTAAAATTTGATCAGAATCTGAGCAACTTTTTTAGTAAAAAGTTGATTAGATTCAGAGCAGTTTTTCTAGTAAATAGTTGATTAGACTCTCAGCAAAGTTGTTCAGACTCCGAGAAACTTTTCCAATATGACTTCAACAGATTCTGAGCAACTTTTATAGTAAAAAGTTGATCAACAAAACTTATCGAATTCTAGAAAAGTATTTTATATTTTTTTATTTCTGTTACTTTTAACAATAGTATTTCGCACCTTTCTTTTTAAATTAACCTTTAGTAATTATTAATAAATTAAATCAATTACAAGTTTCTTTACGAAATGGCTTTTATTAAAATCTCATTGCTCTTATGGTAAATTAGCTACTAAGCAAAAGATTACGTTGTTTACTGACATTAATGTAGTCTTAAAGTATTAATTTAATGACATTAATGGCAACTTGTTTACGTAAATTAAGTTGAACGCCATAGTAGAGAGACCAAGAGAGAGAGAGAGAGATAGAGTGCGAATGCAAATACGTTAAAGATAGAAAACTTACAATATTTTTATTTTTTAAATTATTATATTCACAATTATTGTCCACATTTATAATGGTCACATCTTTCATGTCAATTTTCCACAAGAGACCAGCTAATGTTTGTTCATAACGATAATGCCTGCAAAAGATGTGAATGAGTAGAAAATTTATTTTAATTTAAACTTTTATAAAGATTTTAACTAAAGAAGATATTAAAGAGCAAAATAAAGCAAATTTCCAACTAAAAACCTTGAACTAGTTGGTTCATATATAAAAATTTAAAGATAATACTAATTATGAAAATAAGACTTATCAAACAAACGTTTTGTTTCTAACAAAAAGATAGAAGTCTGAAGCAACAAATCAATAAAAAGAAATTCATAATACACAAGAAAGTTGAATATGTAAAATAAAAATATGTTCACTACTTAATAAGAAAAATGCCAGCTATTATTAGGAATAAACCAAAAAACGAGCCAGATGTTATATAGCGCCAATCCAATTTTTTCATACGACAAAGTTCACCATTAAAACCACACAATGGTTCAGCCAAGGGTGGTCGACCCTTAAGCCACTGAATGGGGCGATCAGTTTTAATATAACGAAATTCCTACAAAATAAAAAAATAAACTCTTAATTTAATACAACCTTTTTGAATTAAATTTCTCGGCAACTTTTTGTTTAGCTATTGAAATTGAATATTAATTTAATAAGTCTACATACCGGTATGGTAGATTGTTTATTGTACACGAAATAACCTACTGGTTGCATAGACATTTTTGCCAAAGAATTGGCAGCATTTACACTGTTCATATCATGCTGCAAAGTTATGACTGTATAGTTACCCTCAGCATCTCCATTGCTATCGATGTGTACCTGAAAAAGAATGAAAAAAATAAGCAAAATGGAATAAATAAATAATAATGACATGAGTGTACAATGTACATGTGTGTAAATAAAAGAGTTAATTTATGTCAGTGTATTTAATAGAAAAATAAACAAAATATTTTAATCGTATAAGAGGAGAAGGTTTAAATTTATAAATAAATAAAAAAGTTCTTTAATATTATTTAAATTTATTAGATAAAATATTTCTATTACTATAAAGCTCTTAGAAATTTCAAATAATTTATGAAACCAAATTTATTTAAAAATAATTAAAATTTAAAAATTTTATAAAAAAGTCGAAATAGAATAAAAAAAAGTCACTTCATAGTGATAATCATTGATTTAGAACCATGTAGATGAAAATTTATTCGATATTATAGAAAATTCAAAAAAAGTACCAAAGAGTTCCCTTTTAGAGTATCTCATTCAATCAGAATCCTATATGTTTAATTTCAAGTGTTTTGGTTCCATATTAGAGAAAGGCCAAAAAGTACCATTTGGAGGGCGAAAAAGTACCAAAAGTTCCTTTAAAAGATTCTAGAAAATTCAAAAAGTAACTTTTGAAAAACGAAAAGTTACCAAAAATATCCCTCTAAAAATATCATTCCATCAGAATCCCGTATATTTAATGTGTTTTGGTTCCACATTAGAGAAAGTCCAAAAAGTACCTTTATAAATAAATTTTGCTAAATATTGTCTACACAGAGGGAAAAACCGGTAGAAAAGTAACGAAAATTATACAATCAGTTGTCAAAAGTGAGCTTACCACGTTTGTTAATATTTAGACAACGGATGTGTATAAAATTTAAATAACATTTAGTTATAATTTTAACAACCACCGTTGTAATTTTGACAACGCATTATTGTCACTTCGATTACGCTTTGTGTCATTTCGGTAATGCATCGTTGTGATTTCAACAACGAACGCAACGTTCTGTTTGACAACAAAGCGTTATCACTTTGGTAACACATTATTTTTCTGTTGATTTGATAATGTCGTGTATTTTTATATATTTGTTGTTGGTTTGACAATAATCCGTACATATTTTGACAACGTATGTTATTGAAAAATTATAAACACTTTGTTGTCAATTTGGTATCAGGCGTGTATAATTTAAAAACGAAATTTTCCTTCTGTGTACTTTATTTTAATGTTTAATGTGAAATTGTTCAAAAAGGTCCTTTTAAAGAATTAAAATGTAACAAAATGTTCCCGTTTAGATTAAAGAAAGTCCAAAAAGTACCATTTAAAGGGCGACAAAGTACCAAAATTCAAAAAGTACCTTTAGAAAAACGAAAAGGTAACAAAAAGTTAGCTCCAAAAAATTTCTCATTATGATTGAATGAGAATTTGTGTTCCATATTAGAGAAAGTCTAAAAAGTAACATTTGAAGGCTGAAATGTAGCAAAAGTAAATTTTTAAAGATTTTTATAAACTATGTAAATATTGTGTACTTTTAACCTATTGTGAAATAGTACCAAAAATTAATAAAGGATTTATTAAAAAATTAAAATGTGAGATTCTCAGTCAATCATAATCTTGAATGTTTATTATAGAAAATTCAAAAAGTAGCAGTTGAAGAATGAAAAGGTTCCAAAAGTCCCTTTATGCAGATATTCATTTATTGAAGACTTGAAGATATTATAGAACATTTTAAAAGTACCGTTTAAGTTTATCGTTCGAATTTTATGGAAATTTCAAAAAGTACCACTTGAAGACTAAAAGTACCAACAAGTTTCTTCTTTTTATTCTAATTCTAAAAGTATTAGATGAAGATTGAAAAAGTACCAAAAGTACCTTTTTGTAAAGTTTCATTCAATTAGGACCATGCATGTTTGTTTCTAGGTTCAATATTAGAGAAAAATCGAATGATTCCAAAAAATGTTCCCTCCTAAAGATTCTTATTAGGGTTCTATAGTTGAAACGAAAAGTCGACTTTTCGACTTTTTGCATTTTATGAAAAGTCGATTTTTCGACTTTTTTCATTTAATTAAAAGTTGACTTTTAGACTTTTCGACTTTTAGAATTTTATAAATAGTCGACTTTTCGACTTTTTTTTTTCGACTTTCGAGTTTTTGACTTCTTTTCCACTTTTTTAAAATTTACGACTATTTTTGACTTTTTTCTACTATTTTCGAGTTTTCGACTTTTTCCGACTTTTTACGACTATTTCCGACTTTTCGACTTTTTACGACTTTTCGACGTTTTTCGACTTTTATTTGAAAAGTCGACTTTTCGACTTTTTTCATAGACGATAGTCTATGAACAAAATAGTCGACTTCGACTTTTCGACTTTTTTCGACAAAAAGTCAATTGTTCGATTATTCGAAAGTCGATTTAAGAACCCTAATTCTTATTTAATGAGAATCATGTAATATGTAAAATTTTATGCTTCTGGTTTTACTATTATAAAAAAAAAACAATAAAAAGTACCATTTGAAGAGTGAAAAAGTACCAAAAGTTCCTTCTTATAGATTTTCATTCAGTTAAATATTAAAGAGAATTATAAAAGTTAGAAAATTACTTAAAGCAACTTTTAATATAATTTCATTCAGTTAGGAAACTTTTTATGGTTTCAAAAAGTACCAGCAAATGAAAGTAAAAAGGACTTTCAATTAGGACAGTGTTTGTTTAAATTGATGTTTTTATATTGATATGAATAAAATAAAATCAGTGTATATGTTTATATATAGAAAAAAATATTTTATACAAAAAGTTCTAAAAATTGGTATTTTCCAATTTCCAAAAAGTACTAAATTCGTATTTACGGATATACCAGGAGTCTGTCCACTTGTTTTTTAAGTTTAGCAGATATGAGGTTGACAAATTTGCACGTTTTTACCTTTTTAAACCCCCTAGTTTTATTAAATCTTTGATTAAAATTTAAATAACAAAATTTATGATCTCTTTTATTCATTCTACTTTATTTATAGACATTTATTTTACTTAAGAACAAATTTATCAAAATTGTTTATATATTCTAAACATTTATTATATTATACTGTATCTTGGTTCTTAGAAAGCATTTGCAGAGAGTCAAAATGAATTAAGGGAATTAAGTCAAGTTTTTATTTGTTTGAGCAAATACACCTATGTATGTGTGTATGTATGTATTTTAAAAATAAAAAAACAACACATAACCATAATCAAATAAAAAAGTAAATAAATAAAACTTTTTGTTTATAATAATTGAGAGGAAGGACGTCACTTTATTTTATTTTTGGTTATTATATTAAAATTTATATTTTTATAAGCTATTTTTAATTTACTTTATTATTTATATTTAAAACAACAAACTATTATTAGTTGTATGTCATTTTTTTATTATATGTTTGTTTTTAAAACAACAATAAAAATATAATAAAAAATTGCTACATACAACGATATAACGCTACAATGCCGATTGCGAAGAGGGCAATTATCATTTTATTTGAATGTTAACGAGAATACAGTGCGTATGACTAATATTTAATTAATAGTCACAAAAAGTATACGTCATATTTTGTCAAACTTTTTTGAAATAT